>NC_041383.1:458785237-458863014 GCF_002162155.2 Triticum dicoccoides
CACTCGCCCCCCACTCTCCCCTCGGTCCTTGCGCCTTCCCCCTCAGATCCACCGCGCTCCCCCTCGTTCCCCTCCGTAACCGAGCGCCGCCGTCGCCATGGCTGCGCCATAGCCGCGGCCACCGGCCACCCCGCGCCTCGCTAGCACGTCCACGAGACGCACCGACGACCTCTACCTCGGCTACGCCTCGCCATCGAGCTCGAGGAGCACCGCAGGCCACGGATCGAGTCATCTGCTTCCTCGACGGCCGCCGGCGATCCCCTTCCTCCCCGGCGAGCTCTGCTGCTCCTAAGCCACCAAGGGTCTTTCTTGACCGCTCGGTGAGCTCCACTCCGTCCTCTCCCCTCTCCTTCTTCGCCTCACTGCGCCCTAGCTAGCTGCCGCCGAAACACCCGAGCGCCCCGTCGCGGATCTCGTCGCCGGCGCCCTTCCGGTGACCAAATGGTCACGAGGCCGAGCCCCTTGTGCTCAGCGCGTCGCGTAGCTCCCCCCTGGCCTTCCCGTTAGCCCCGAAGCGCGCTGAGTCGCCATGGTCGTCTCACGCCCGAACCACCTCACCGTCGATGAGCTCGCCACGCTCGTTTCCGGCCACCACTGCCCGCGCAACCACCACCAACCGACGCATCGTCGTCTCGCCGTTCTAACGCGCCCGACCGCGCTCGCTTTGGTGCTCCGTAGCACGATTCCGGCCAACTCCGGCGAGGCACCGCCACTGTTTTGGTCGCCGGAGTCACTCCGGCGCCGGCCGCTAACGTGGCTGGCCTGGGGCCACCCCAGAGCCACTGCCAGTGGGCCCTGCGGGTCCTAGTTGACTGGGTTGACCCAGTCAACTGCTGACATGGCAGCTACTGCCACTGACATGCGGGCCCCATGTCTTAAACGAATAAAAATAAATAGATAAATTGCTAATTAATTAAATTAGTTAATTAAACACTAATCTCTCACTGACTACCGGGCCCCACCCACTAATTAACCCATTTTAGTTAGTTTTAAGACTCTGTTAAGGCCCTTGACAATGACATGTGGGTCCCGCTGGACCCACCTGTCTGGTTTGACTGGTCAACTGACCAGTTGACCTGCTGACATCACTCTGATGTCATGCCTACGTCATCGCACACTGTTTTGGATAATGTTGGAATTAAATATATAATTAAAATCAGAAAATGATTTAAATCTTTATAAAATCATATCTTTTAATCCTTAACTCGGATGAAAATACTTTCTACATGAAAGTTGCTCAGAACGACGAGACGAACCCGGATACGCAGCCCGTTCATCCACCACACACCTCTAACATACCAAACACGCAACTTTCCCCCTCCGGTTCATTTGTCCGAAAACGCGAAACACCGGGAATACTTTCCCGGATGTTTCCCCCCTTCGTTGGTATCACCTACTACCGCGATTGGGCACACCTAGCATCGTTACTTGTCATGTCATGCATCGATATGCATTTGTTTGCATTGTATTCATTGTTTCTTCCCCCTCTTCTCTCCGGTAGACTACGAGACCGACGCTGCTGCTGCCCAGTTCGACTACGGAGTTGACGACCCCTCCTTCTTGCCAGAGCAACCAGGCAAGCCCCCCCCCCCTTGATCACCAGATATCGCCTATTCTACTCTATACTGCTTGCATTAGAGTAGTGTAGCATGTTACTGCTTTTTGTTATACCTATCCTGATGCATAGCCTGTCCTTGTTACTACTATTGATACCTTTACCCGTAATCCTAAATACTTAGTATAGGATGCTAGTTTATCATCATTGGCCCTACATTCTTGTCAGTCTGCCTTGCTATACTATTGGGCCGTGATCACTCGGGAGGTGATCACGGGTATATATTATACATACTTACATACTATACAGATGGTGACTAAAGTCGGGTCAGCTCGAAGAGTACCCGCGAGTGATTCACGGATTGGGGGCTGAAAGGACCTTTGTCCCGACGGCCCTCTGTGTGGATCTTTGTGGCGGAGCGACAGGGCAGGTTGAGACCGCCTAGGAGAGAGGTGGGCCTGGCCCTGTTCGGCGTTCGCGGATACTTAACACGCTTAACGAGATCTTGGTATTTGATCTGAGTTGGCTACGAGCCTATACGCACTAACCATCTACGCGGGAGTAGTTATGGGTATCCCGACGTCGTGGTATCAGCCGAAGCACTTCAGACGTCAGCGACGGAGCGGCGCGCGCCGGATTGGACTGGAGCACCTGCTAGGCTAGGTCTGCTTCCGGTCGCCCTCGCAACGTGCAGGTGTGCTATGGGCGATGGGCCCAGACCCCTGTGCGCTTAGGTTTAGACCGGCGTGCTGGCCTCTCTGTTTTGCCTAGGTGGGGCTGCGACGTGTTGATCTTCCGCGGCCGGGCATGACCCAGGAAAGTGTGTCCGGCCAAATGGGATCAAGCGTGCTGGGTAAGTTGGTGCACCCCTGCAGGGAAGTTAATCTATTCGAATAGCCGTGATCTTCGGTAACAGGACGACTTGGAGTTGTACCTTGACCTTATGACAACTAGAACCAGATACTTAATAAAACACACCCTTCCAAGTTCCATAGACAACCCGGTGATCGCTTTTCTACAGGGCGACGAGGAGAGGATCGCCGGGTAGGTTTATGCTATGCGATGCTGCCTGGAGATGCTACTTGGAGATGCTACTTGGAGATGCTACTTGGAGGACTTCATCCTACTCTCTTCTACATGCTGCAGGACGGAGGCTGCCAGAAGCGTAGTCTTCGACAAGATTAGCTATCCCCCTCTTATTCTGGCATTCTGCAGTTCAGTCCACTGATATGGCCTCCTCACACATATACCCATGCATATGTAGTGTAGTTCCTTGCTTGCGAGTACTTTGGATGAGTACTCACGGTTGCTTTCTCCCCCCTTTTTCCCCTTTCTTTTCTTTCTGGTTGTCGCAACCAGATGCTGGAGTCCAGGAGCCAGACGCCACCTTCGACGACGACTCCTACTACACTGGAGGTGCCTACTACTACGTGCAGCCCGCTGACGACGACCAGGAGTAGTTAGGAGGATCCCAGGCAGGAGGCCTGCGCCTCTTTCGATTTGTATCCCAGTTTGTGCTAGCCTTCTTAAGGCAAACTTGTTTAACTTATGTCTGTACTCAGATATTGTTGCTCCGCTGACTCGTCTTTGATCGAGCACTTGTATTCGAGCCCTCGAGGCCCCTGGCTTGTATTATGATGCTTGTATGACTTATTTATGTTTTAGAGTTGTGTTGTGATATCTTCCCGTGAGTCCCTGGTCTTGATCGTACACATTTGCGTGCATGATTAGTGTATGATTGAATCGGGGGCATCACAAGTTGGTATCAGAGCCAACTGCCTGTAGGAATCCCTCTTCCACACTCCTTGGCCGAAGTCGAGTCTAGACGTTGCAAAAACTTTTACTAACATGGTTGTGTGTCTTACGGGCACACGTCGCCATTGGGTGGTACTAGGATCTTTTATTCCTCGACCTATACTCTGGGACTCTGACATCTCTTCTATTCGGGTTAAATGAATTTTACTAAATCTAACATTAGGATCTCGTTATCATTTTCACCCGGAGAGCCCCTTATTACTGATGATCGTCTGCTGCACCAGAAGACCCTGAAGATACTCTCCGATGTTAACTCGAGAACTTGTGTTCATCGCGTTTGCAATTCCCCTTCCACAGTAAACCCTTATGGATAACTACTTGCAGTTGTTATTCTTACATTCATCCCCAGTTGGTCTTGTTATTACAAGATACCCCGAAACACTCGTCGTTGTTGATAATCCTTTGAGCTTACTGCCTTGCTGTTCTTTGTCACCTGAATACCCCTACGGTTAATTCTCGCACTTATCGAGTATCCGCTCATCCCCCAGTTGTTCATGTGTTTCACAAAAGTCTTCGAAATACCATTCGATATTCCGAAAATCCTTAGCAACCTATTGCTCTGGAATTTCTTGTTTGCTTTCATTATGATTAATCCCATAAGTATAGTAATCATATTGGCATCCTTTGTCACCATCATTTTTGAGTCCGTTGATTCAATACGTTGTGAATGTTAACAATCATCAGTCGAGTCCTAGGATTATCTTTCCGGCTCAGACGTCATTTTGAACATGAGCTGGTTCTCGACCAAACTATCTGTCGTCGATTGTGCCTCTGGTATATTCAATTGATCCATCCTTAATCAGAACGTCTGCTTCTGATCCTTTGTTTTGGAGATCATAATTACTTTGCTAATTAAGCGTTGAACTATTCAGTTGTCCTATAAACCGATGCATTTGCAATCTTTCTTCCTCTGATTGGGTATCGATACTCACCTCAGCTCCACTGTGGATCGCCTTATCCACT
The DNA here is from genome assembly GCF_002162155.2 of Triticum dicoccoides. Lineage (NCBI taxonomy): Eukaryota > Viridiplantae > Streptophyta > Magnoliopsida > Poales > Poaceae > Triticum > Triticum dicoccoides. Next base: position 458,789,571 of record NC_041383.1, read on the forward strand.
GTTGAATTATTATATCCGACAGTGTCCTTCATAATCAATCACTTTGTGAGCTCTTTCTCCGATACATAATGCCTTTGGTAAATTGTATCCTTTCCTTTTGACAACCATGCTCTGCTTTCGAGCTGGTGATATTTACTCTTGAAGATTGTGGTATATGTTCGTAAGAAGCCCCGATGGGATTGAACCAACGCCTCCCCTCATCGGTGTGAACCCGAAAGATTTCACGAGTCATACTTATTTGGTATTGCACCAGGTAAAACTTTCAACAACTAATGTCATCTTCAAAATACGAGAGGTGAATGGAAGATTATGCATTGAGGAAGTGGGAGTCGACCTTGAACCTTGTGTTCATGCCCATGGACGCGATGTATATCCCATCATGGAAGCTTCTTGTAATAATTATTATTTCCTTGATAGCTAACATAAGGTATCTGTGAATTGATCTTTTGCAACCGTGGTTCCGACCATGATTGTTCTTGTTTGATTCCATTTCTCGGACAAGTTAAAACAGTTGTCTTCTATGGATCGATACACCAGTCCAACCTTTACCTTGATCTTGTGTCGAGTATTACCCCCCCTAGTATCTCGAGATTATCTTGGAACTGCATAACTTTTTATGAGTTCATCAAGTACTACCTTCCCACTGATTCCAATTTTTCACGGGCTCTGAGTTATTAAACACTCAAAGACACCGATAACTGAACCGAGTCCGCACTACGGTTCAACAACTCTTCAATAAGCTTCTATAACTACAAGTTTGTACCCGATCACGCCATTCCTAGCCTGTTTGGCTATATCCTTGTCGTGCCGATTTTAACTGTGCTACTTGGTCCTCTTCCCAGAGCATAATTTTTGACGATGCGCTAAGCTTACGTCGATCTTCCTCATCATATCATTTTGCTTTGGACAACAAGCTTGATTTTGAGTTTGTGTCGTACGCATGGTTCCAATAACCTTTTGCTTCATAATTCCTTTGACTTGATGTTATCGCCGATCGATTACATCTTCATGAAATCTCTCCACAAATGTGTCATGATCATCATCAGCATTCTGAGCACCTCCAGGATATCAGTTGAATTCATGTTGAGTAATACCATCCTTGCCCTCGATGATTTGTGTTATCAGTGACCACTTTATTGCCTTCCGTTCAACACCAAAACTTGTTCGTGTTTTGTGTAATACCTTGAGTTCCTTGCTATCCAACGTTTGTTCTTCTTTAGCTTGGAATATTACCATCTTTTATGTGAAAAATGTCATGGTAATTTCACCACCTCTTGAGAATTCTTGATGCAAGTGATACTTCTCACCATCACCATTCCTTCTTGTTCCCTGTGTTGATTCTAACCGGGATTCCAACAAGGGAATGATGCTGCTTGGACTTCTGTACTTTTAGCAACCCTATTGCTTTGAAGTTAATGATTGACAGTTCGTTCTTAGACTGTTGGTTATTGAATCGTCACTCTAACAGTGATCTTGCTGCCTAAGTTCATATTTCGGGCACACCTTTCAACTAATGATTAATGGTGTATGTTTTCCTCGAGCATACAACATTATATCATTTGATCTAACAAATGTCATTTCGTGTTCACATTATCGTGGAAATCCATCTGTTTGGAATTCTCGATGAGTTGTCGCTGAGCCCATCAGCCACCTTCTCATCCCCTCCTTGGTTTAATGATGAACTATTGCTTCAGAAACACGCTCCCATAGTTCATTTCCTGAGAATCTTGAAATGTCTTTTCATCTATTTGTGTTGCACCTTTTCTTCTCGGACATCCTGAGTCTGAGGTATCATGACACTAATCGGATCTGAATCTCGGTCAGATATGATGGTTGGGACAACTTTCCAAGAGTTATGATGTTGGTCCTTTGATGACCCGGTAACATGATGACATGCCTAGCACCCCCCCCTAGGTGGAGGACCTATCGTTATAATTTCTTTTGCAAGGATAACCACTCCTCCTGGAGGAAATTGTAAGACCTATTTTATAAGTTGTTCCTGATGGATCCATTGAGTATCTAAAGTCCGACCTTTGTTTGAATACCATGTCAATGCTATCTCAAAAGCTTGTTTCTGATAGTCCGATTTCCAACAAGAACATTTGGAGCCCAAGGCTAAAAGTTTCCTGCTCAATTATCCAAACACCATTGTATGGGTAGTGTCATGAAAATTCTCTCCCTACCTAAAGAGTTTTCTACATTATATCCTGTCATGGATATCATGCTCTGCTTGTCCTTGGGAAGGATATACCCCTGAAATATGTGAATAAACACATTTTCCTTGTCTTTGTTCTATGTAATTTGATAACCATATTTCCTTCCCGTTGTTTGGTTTAACCTTTCTTGTGATCTATATAATCTAAGCAGTAATAATTCACTGCGTAGGTAAACACCTCGGTGTACAACTCTGACAGTGAGACCCTGTTTCTATTGTTGATGACATTTCGGAAACCGCCGATGGATGAGAACTTTGCCTCTTGGCCCGCCTCGTTCAACGAGCAGGAAAATAGTTCTCTTCGTCCCTCGCCCTTGGTATCGACGTTGTCGCCGACATAATCGACAGGCTACCCCCCTGACATGCCTTGCTTGCATGATCACGCAAGACGTCTCCGCCCTTCCTACTTCTAACCCACATGGTGGGCCCATAACCCACAGTTCCACAGGATCGAAACCTGACTCTCCTATACACCCTGTTGTCGAAGTTATTCCTCGCGCTTGGCTTCGTATTTAATTGACGAGCCACCTTCCTAATGCTCTATTCTGGTATCAGACGTAATACTTACTCTCGCTGCTCTGAAACCCTTTCTCACTCTGGTTCAGACTTCGAGCAACTATCTATCCACTTGGAACCTCTTATTGTACCTTCGTACCTTACTCTTGATGTATTCGATATGTTCAACTCGAGAGATAATCTTATGCTCATTCATGGGTTAACCCCCAGATTGTTTCCCTCATAAGCATTCTGTCATAACCGAGCTGCCCCTTACCTATTCGTAAGTACGTTGGAGTTCCCGAGAAAAGAACGACATCACCATGATGACCTGAAGCAGAGAAGTGAAGACAACAATGTAATGGATCGACCTCCTCGAGAAGGGCAACCAAGACCGAGAAGATTCATTGAATATCGTAACCAGACCTTTCCCCCTTGCTCTACCTCTTAAATCTTGGGACGAGATTTCTTGTAGTGGAGGAGAATTGTGACGCCCGGATAATTAAGCTACAGTGAACCTCTGCTAATGATGCCATGTCACCTCGATTATAGTTGCTAATCTCGAGTTAGTTCGAAACCGATTCAAATTCAAGATTTTAATTAAAGACAAACAATAAAAGTTTTCAAAAATTAAAACTAAAATGTTCGGTGGTTGTCAAATATTACAAAGGTAATTGTGGTGAAGTAAATACATTTTTGGAAAATGTCTAAATAACTTAAACTGATTTAAAACAGAAAAGTAAATAAATAAAACAAAACAAAACTAAACTAAAACAAAAAAAAGGGGGGGAAGCCCCCCGGACCAGGCGGCCCAGCTCAACCCGGCCACAGCCTCTGCCTCCCTGGACCGCCACCAGCCTGGTCGGCCCAGCCGGCCCATCTCCTCGCACCGCACCCCCCCCATTCCTGTTCGTCAGACACGCCTCGTTACAGGGCGCGGTCGCCACCGGACCCGCTCGCCGGTGTCGAGGTGGATAAGGACGCCGACGCCGCGCCCCCTCGGTCTCTCCTCCCACTCGCCCCCACTCTCCCCTCGGTCCTTGCGCCTTCCCCCTCAGATCCACCGCGCTCCCCCTCGTTCCCCTCCGTAACCGAGCGCCGCCGTCGCCATGGCTGCGCCATAGCCGCGGCCACCGGCCACCCCGCGCCTCGCCAGCACGTCCACGAGACGCGCCGACGACCTCTACCTCGGCTACTCCTCGCCATCGAGCTCGAGGAGCACCGCAGGCCACGGATCGAGTCATCTGCTTCCTCGACGGCCGCCGGCGATCCCCTTCCTCCCCGGCGAGCTCTGCTGCTCCTAAGCCACCAAGGGTCTTTCTTGACCGCTCGGTGAGCTCCACTCCGTCCTCTCCCCTCTCCTTCTTCGCCTCACTGCGCCCTAGCTAGCTGCCGCCGAAACACCCGAGCGCCCCGTCGTGGATCTCGTCGTCGGCGCCCTTCCAGTGACCAAATGGTCACGGGGCCGAGCCCCTTGTGCTCAGCGCGTCGCGCAGCTCCCCCCTGGCCTTCCCGTTAGCCCCGAAGCGCGCTGAGTCGCCATGGTCGTCTCACGCCCGAACCACCTCACCGTCGATGAGCTCGCCACGCTCGTTTCCGGCCACCACTGCCCGCGCAACCACCACCAACCGACGCGTCGTCGTCTCGCCGTTCTAACGCGCCCGGCCGCGCTCGCTTTGGTGCTCCGTAGCACGATTCCGGCCAACTCCGGCGAGGCACCGCCACTGTTTTGGTCGCCGGAGTCACTCCGGCGCCGGCCGCTAACGTGGCTGGCCTGGGGCCACCCCAGAGCCACTGCCAGTGGGCCCTGCGGGTCCTAGTTGACTGGGTTGACCCAGTCAACTGCTGACATGGTAGCTACTACCACTGACATGCGGGCCCCATGTCTTAAACGAATAAAAATAAATAGATAAATTGCTAATTAATTAAATTAGTTAATTAAACACTAATCTCTCACTGACTACCGGGCCCCACCCACTAATTAACCCATTTTAGTTAGTTTTAAGACTCTGTTAAGGCCCTTGACAATGACATGTGGGTCCCGCTGGACCCACCTGTCTGGTTTGACTGGTCAACTGACCAGTTGACCTGCTGACATCACTCTGATGTCATGCCTACGTCATCACACACTGTTTTGGATAATGTTGGAATTAAATATATAATTAAAATCAGAAAATGATTTAAATCTTTATAAAATCATATCTTTTTCCTTAACTCGGATGAAAATACTTTCTACATGAAAGTTGCTCAGAACGACGAGACGAACCCGGATACGCAGCCCGTTCGTCCACCACACACCTCTAACATACCAAACACGCACCTTTCCCCCTCCGGTTCATCTGTCCGAAAACGCGAAACACCGGGAATACTTTCCCGGATGTTTCCCCCCTTCGTCGGTATCACCTACTACCGCGATTGGGCACACCTAGCATCGTTACTTGTCATGTGATGCATCGATATGCATTTGTTTGCATTGTATTCATTGTTTCTTCCCCCTCTTCTCTCCGGTAGACTACGAGACCGACGCTGCTGCTGCCCAGTTCGACTACGGAGTTGACGACCCCTCCTTCTTGCCAGAGCAACCAGGCAAGCCCCCCCCTCTTGATCACCAGATATCGCCTATTCTACTCTATACTGCTTGCATTAGAGTAGTGTAGCATGTTACTGCTTTTTGTTATACCTATCCTGATGCATAGCCTGTCCTTGTTACTACTGTTGATACATTTACCCGTAATCCTAAATACTTAGTATAGGATGCTAGTTTATCATCATTGGCCCTACATTCTTGTCAGTCTGCCTTGCTATACTATTGGGTCGTGATCACTCGGGAGGTGATCACGGGTATATATTATACATACTTACATACTATACAGATGGTGACTAAAGTCGGGTCAGCTCGAAGAGTACCCGCGAGTGATTCACGGATTGGGGGCTGAAAGGACCTTTGTCCCGACGGCCCTCTGTGTGGATCTTTGTGGCGGAGCGACAGGGCAGGTTGAGACCGCCTAGGAGAGAGGTGGGCCTGGCCCTGTTCGGCGTTCGCGGATACTTAACACGCTTAACGAGATCTTGGCATTTGATCTGAATTGGCTACGAGCCTATACGCACTAACCATCTACGCGGGAGTAGTTATGGGTATCCCGACGTCGTGGTATCAGCCGAAGCACTTCAGATGTCAGCGATGGAGCGGCGCGCGCCGGATTGGACTGGAACACCTGCTAGGCTAGGTCTGCTTCCGGCCGCCCTCGCAACGTGCAGGTGTGCTATGGGCGATGGGCCCAGACCCCTGTGCGCTTAGGTTTAGACCGGCGTGCTGGCCTCTCTGTTTTGCCTAGGTGGGGCTGCGACGTGTTGATCTTCCGCGGCCGGGCATGACCCAGGAAAGTGTGTCCGGCCAAATGGGATCAAGCGTGCTGGGTAAGTTGGTGCACCCCTGCAGGGAAGTTAATCTATTCGAATAGCCGTGATCTTCGGTAACAGGACGACTTGGAGTTGTACCTTGACCTTATGACAACTAGAACCAGATACTTAATAAAACACACCCTTCCAAGTTCCACAGACAACCCGGTGATCGCTTTTCTACAGGGCGACGAGGAGAGGATCGCCGGGTAGGTTTATGCTATGCGATGCTGCCTGGAGATGCTACTTGGAGATGCTACTTGGAGATGCTACTTGGAGGACTTCATCCTACTCTCTTCTACATGCTGCAGGACGGAGGCTGCCAGAAGCGTAGTCTTCGACAGGATTAGCTATCCCCCTCTTATTCTGGCATTCTGCAGTTCAGTCCACTGATATGGCCTCCTTACACATATACCCATGCATATGTAGTGTAGTTCCTTGCTTGCGAGTACTTTGGATGAGTACTCACGGTTGCTTTCTCCCCCCTTTTTCCCCTTTCCTTTCTTTCTGGTTGTCGCAACCAGATGCTGGAGTCCAGGAGCCAGACGCCACCTTCGATGACGACTCCTACTACACTGGAGGTGCCTACTACTACGTGAAGCCCGCTGACGACGACCAGGAGTAGTTAGGAGGATCCCAGGCAGGAGGCCTGCGCCTCTTTCGATTTGTATCCCAGTTTGTGCTAGCCTTCTTAAGGCAAACTTGTTTAACTTATGTCTGTACTCAGATATTGTTGCTTCCGCTGACTCGTCTTTGATCGAGCACTTGTATTCGAGCCCTCGAGGCCCCTGGCTTGTATTATGATGCTTGTATGACTTATTTATGTTTTAGAGTTGTGTTGTGATATCTTCCCGTGAGTCCCTGATCTTGATCGTACACATTTGCGTGCATGATTAGTGTACGATTGAATCGGGGGTGTCACACAAAATTAGTAGACTGACTCCTGCCTGCATCTACTACTATTACTCCACACATCGACCGCTATCCAGCATGCATCTAGTGTATTAAGTTCATGGAGAAATGGAGTAATGCAATAAGAACGATGACATGATGTAGACACGATCTATTTATGTAGAAATAGACCCCATCTTGTTATCCTTAATAGCAACGATACATACGTGTCGTTTCCCTTTTTGTCACTGGGATCAAGCACCATAAGATCGAACCCATCACAAAGCACCTCTTCCCATTGCAACATAAATAGATCAAGTTGGCCAAACAAAACCCAAAAATCAGAGAATAAATACGAGGCTATAATCAATCTTGCATATAAGATATCAAAGAAGACTCAAATAACTTTCATGGATAAAAACATAGATCTGATCATAAACTCAAAGTTCATCGGATCCCAACAAACACACCGCAAAAAGACTTACATCATATGTATCTCCAAGAGACCATTGTATTGATAATCAAGAGAGAGAGAGAGAGGGGGGGAAGACATCTAGATACTAACTATGGACACGTAGGTCTATAAAGAACTACTCACGCATCATCGGAGAGGCACCAGTGGACATGATGAACCCCTCTAAGATGGTGTCTAGATTGGATCTGGTGTTTCTGGACTCTGCGGTGCCTGGAATTGATTTTCGTCGACTCCCCTAGGGTTTCTGGAATATTGGGGTATTTATAGTGCAAAGAGGCGGTGCGGGAGGCCAACAAGGAGGGCACAACCCGCCGGGGCGCGCCTTGGCCCCCAGACGCGCCCTGGTAGGTTGTGCTCCCATCAGAGCTCCCCTCTGGTGCGTTCCTGGCCCACTGGATGTCTTCTGGTCCAAAAAAATCCACAATAAGTTTCACTGCGTTTGGAATCCGTTTAGTATTGATTTCCTGCGATGTAAAAAACATGTAGAAAACAGCAACTAGCACTGGGCACTATGTCAATAGATTAGTACCAAAAAATGATATAAAATGACTATAAAATGATTGTAAAACATACAAGAATGATAATATAAAGCATGGAACAATAAAAAATTATAGGTACTGTAATGAACTCATTATTTATTTATATCAGTGTTAAAGCTACTGTATTCCAACTTCTCTATGGTTCATACCCCCCGATACTAGCCATAGATTCATCAAAATAAGCAAACAACACACGAAAAACAGAATCTGTCAAAAACAGAACAGTATGTAGCAATCTATAACTTTCGAATACTTCTGGAACTCTAAAAATCCAACAAAAATAGGGAGTCCTAAGAAATTTTTCTATTGATCTACTGAAAAGATAATAAACTAAAAATCACGTTTTTGTGATTTATTAAAATTATTCTCGTGCGTGTAAAAGTTTCTTTTTTTCAGCAAGATCAAATTAACTATCACCCAAGATGATCCTATAGGTTCTACTTGGCACAAACACTAATTGAAACATAAAACCACATCTAAATAGAGGCTAGATTAATTATTTAATACTAAACAGGAGCAAAAAGCAAGGAACAAAAATAAAATTGGGTTGCCTCCCAACAAGCGCTATCGTTTAACGCCCCTAGCTAGCCATAAAAGCGAGGAAAAATCTAAGTATTCACATCTTTGGTGTTCAATTCATAAGTGGCTGTCATAATAGATTCATAAGGTAATTTTATTTTCTTCCTAGGAAAGTGTTCCATGCCTTTCCTTAATGGAAATTGGAATCTAATATTTCCTTCCTTCATATCAATAATTGCACCAATCGTTCTAAGGAAAGGTCTACCAAGAATAATAGGACATGAAAAATTGCAATCTATATCAAGAACAATAAAATCTACGGGCACATAATTCCTATTTGCAACAATAAGAACATCATTAATCCTTACCATAGGTTTCTTAATAGTGGAATCCGCAAGGTGCAAGTTTAAAGAGCAATCATCAAATTCACGGAAACCTAGCACATCACATAAAGTTTTTGGAATCATGGAAACACTAGCACCCAAATCACACAAAGCATAGAATTCATGATCTTTAATCTTAATTTTAATAGTAGGTTCCCACTCATCATAAAGTTTTCTAGGGATAGAAACTTCTAATTCAAGTTTTTCCTCATAAGATTGCATCAAAGCATCAACGATATGTTTGGTAAAAGCCTTATTTTGACTATAAGCATGAGGAGAATTCAACACGGATTGCAACAAGGAAATACAATCTACTAAAGAACAATTATCATAATTAAATTCCTTGAAATCCAAAATAGTGAGTTCATTGCTATGTAAAGTTTTGACCTCTCCAATCCCACTTTTACCAAATTTAGCATCAAGATCTAAAAACTCCGAATCATTGGCACGCCTTTTAACTAAAATTGACTCATCTCCAGTCCCATCATTATCAAGATTCATATTGCAAAACAAAGATTTAATAGGGGACACATCAATTACTTTTAGATCTTCATCATTATTTCCCCCTAACCCTTCTGGTTTGACAACCATCTTATTAACTAAGGTGGATTGCTTATCAGCAATTTGGGCTATTGATTTTTCAAGACGAGCAATCTGAGAATTCAAACCATAAAATTCTTTAGACATATCATCAAGCTCTTTATTCATGTACTCCATAAAGCTTTTTTGTTCTTTAAGCTCGTTCCTAAAGAAATTATTATGCTCAAATTGTAAAGTCATAAAGCTTCTAACGTTTAATTCAATCTCTTCCAACCTTCTAAGATGAAGATCAGCGTTCTTAGGCAAAGCCATAAGGGCAAACAGGCACACAAGAGGCAAGCAAAAGAGAGGTGAACGGGAAAGAGAGGGCGAACAAAACGACAAGGGTGAAGTGGGGGAGAGGAAAACGAGAGGCAAATGGCAAATAATGTAATTCGAGGGAGATGAGTTTGTGATGGTACTTAGTAAGTCTTGAGCACTGCATTGGTTTTTCCTTGAAGAGGAAAGGGTGATGCAGCAAAGTAGCGTAAGTATTTCCCTCAGTTTTTGAGAACCAAGGTATCAATCCAGTAGGAGGCTCCTCACAAGTCCCTCGCACCTACACAAACAAACAAGAACCTCGCAACCAACGCGATAAAGGGGTTGTCAATCCCTTCACGGTAACTTGCGAAAGTGAGATCTGATAGAGAAAATAAGATAAGATAAATATTTTTGGTATTTTTATGATATAGATTGGAAAGTAAAGATTGCAAACTAAAGTAGATCGGAAACTTATATGATAAAAGATAGACCCGGGGGCCATAGGTTTCACTAGTGGCTTCTCTCAAGATAGCATAAGTATTATGGTGGGTGAACAAATTACTGTCGAGCAATTGATAGAAAAGTGCATAGTTATGAGATTATCTAGGCATGATCATGTATATAGGCATCACATCCGCAACAAGTAGATCGAAACGATTCTGCATCTACTACTATTACTCCACACATCGACCGTTATCCAGCATGCATCTAGAGTATTAAGTTCATAAGAACAGAGTAACGCATTAGGCAAGATGACATGTAGAGGGATAAACTCAAGCAATATGATATAAACCCCATCTTTTTATCCTGGATGGCAACAATACAATAGGTGCCTTGCTGTCCCTGCTGTCACTGGGAAAGGACACCGCAAGATTGAGCCCAAAGCTAAGCACTTCTCCCATTGCAAGAAAGATCAATCTAGCAGGCCAAACCAAACTAATAATTCGAAGAGACTTGCAAAGATAACCAATCATACATAAAAGAATTCAGAGGAGATTCAAATATTTCTCATAGATAAACTTGATCATAAACCCACAATTCATTGGATCTCGACAAACACACCGCCAAAAGAGTGACATCAAATAGATCTTCAAGAAGATCGAGGAGAACTTTGTATTGAGATTTAAAGAGAGAGAAGAAGCCATCTAGCTAATAACTATGGACCCGAAGGTCTGTGGTAAACTACTCACAACTCATCGGAGAGGCTATGGTGTTGATGTAGAAGCCCTCCATGATCGATTCCCCCTCCAACGGATCACCGGTGAAGGCTCCAAGATGGGATCTCGCGGATACAGAAGGTTGCGGTGGTGGAAATAGGTTTTCGTGGTGCTCCTGGATGTTTTTACGGTACATACATATATATAGGCGAAGGAGGTAGGTGAGGGGAGCCACGAGGGGCCCATGAGGGTGGGGGGCGCGCCCACCCCCCTAGGGCGCGCCTTGCACCCTTGTGGCTGCCTTGGTTGCTTCTTGACGTCCACTCCAAGTCTCCTGGATTGCGTTTATTCCAAAAAGATCACTCCCGAAGGTTTCATTCCGTTTGGACTCCGTTTGATATTGCTTTTCTTCGAAACACTGAAATAGGCAAAAAAACAGCAATTCGGGTTGGGCCTCCGGTTAGTAGGTTAGTCCCAAAAATGATATAAAAGTGTAAAGTAAAGCCCGTAAACATCCAAAACAGGTAATATAATAGCATGGAACAATCAAAAACTATAGATACGTTGGAGACGTATCAATCGTCGCCTCCCCGAGCCGTCCCGAGGTTGCCGTCGCCCCGTGCCCCTGCCCTGCCCGACGCACCACCCCGTGCCCCTTGCCTCGACGCTGCTCGCCCCATGCCCGGCCCTGCCCTAACGCTGCCCCGCGCCCCCGGCCTGCCCCGACCACGCCGCACCTCTCCTCCCCGTTCGGTCCGGCCGGCCTCCTCCCTCTCTGTCCTGTTTTTATATATATGATGATTTTTTCCAGAGATGATAAGTAGTGTATATGATGATATGTATGTGTATATATGATGATATGTCCTGATTTTTCATAAAAAACATTTGTTCATATATATGATGTTTTTTGTTCATAGAATATGATGTTCTTTTGTTCATAGATGATCATATATATGATGTTTCTTTGTTCATATGTATGCATGGATGTGGATGAAATATGATGTTTTTTTATTCGTAGAATTGTTTTTGTTCATGAGAGAGAGACGGGGATGTCGGACATTCATGAGAGAGGCGGACATGTCATGTGGCATTTTTTTGGTTCATATATATGATGATTTTTTTCACAGATGATATGTATGTGTATGTGTGATGATATGTCATGTTTTTTCATATTTTTTTTGTTCATATATATAATGATTGCATTGATAAAAAAGGGTACATAATATAAACAAGGGTTTGATTTTTAATAGCCAAAGGTGAAAACAAAACTCTCACCTATGAGAGAAAATGGCCGACGGTAGATGTGTGCCTCTCGGTTATTTGAGAAAATACCCGATGTCGGTGTATAGTGATAACCGGCGGTTGACTTCCCCACTCGATGATATGTTTCAATGGACAACATCGATGAATGTAGAATGAACGATGTTATATTCTAGATAATTTAGTATAAGAAGATTCCAAGAACTAACATCTAGCATTCTATTGTAAGCGAGTGCATTATGTTCATTTTCAGAATTAATATATAGGATGATTAAAAAATTGGTAAAGGACAATACAAAGATGATGTTTAAAAAAAATGCACTTACAGAAGTACTAGTTTGCTAATTTCTTGGTCATGTACTTCTGTAACTTGTCTTACAAACAAATGCACTTAAAAATGCACTTACAAAATATCATTTTGGTCTTTGAATAATTCTTTGTGATTTTACTGTTCTAGACAATATTAAATAACATTTTGGTCACTTGGGCTTGGGGATAAGCAACTCATCCGGCCACTCTCATTGCTTCTTGACGCCGGCCATGGAGCCTAAGAATAGGCCGTCTGGAAGAGCTTTCCGTCGTGTTCAAGATCAATGGGAAGAGACTTTCAGCTGATGCCTGCTAGAACTACGTCGGTATTTCCCCAAAGAGGAAGGGATGATGCAGTATAGCGACGGTAGGTATTTTCCTCAGTGATGAGAACAAGGTTATCGAACCAGGAGGAGAACCTCCTAACACCACGTAAACACCCCTGCACACAAATAACAAATACTCGCAACCCGACGTGTTAAAGGGGTTGTCAATCCCTTTCAGGTACGGCGCCTCAAGTAGGCAAGATAATGAGAGATAATTGTGGTAGATAGGATAAATAGATAGTGGAATAAATAAATTGCAGCAAGGTATTTTTGTATTTTTGGTGTAATAGATCTGAAAAATAAAAGCAAAAGAAAATAGATCACAAAGGCAAATATGATGATAAGAGACCCGGGAGCCGTAGGTTTCACTAGTAGCTTCTCTCGAGAAAAATAACAAACGGTGGGAAAACAATTACTGTTGGGCAATTGATAGAACTTCAAATAATCATGACGATATCCAGGCAATGATCAATATATAGGCATCACGTCCAAAATGTGACGCCCGGATAATTAAGCTACAGTGAACCTCTGCTAATGATGCCTTGTCACCTCGATTATAGTTGCTAATCTCGAGTTAGTTCGAAACCGATTCAAATTCAAGATTTTAATTAAAGACAAACAATAAAAGTTTTCAAAAATTAAAACTAAAATGTTCGGTGGTTGTCAAATATTACAAAGGTAATTGTGGTGAAGTAAATACATTTTTGGAAAATGTCTAAATAACTTAAACTGATTTAAAACAGAAAAGTAAATAAATAAAACAAAACAAAACTAAACTAAAACAAAAAAAGGGGGGAAGCCCCCCGGACCAGGCGGCCCAGCTCAACCCGGCCACAGCCCCTGCCTCCCTGGACAGCCACCAGCCTGGTCGGCCCAGCCGGCCCATCTCCTCGCACCGCACCCCCCCCTCCATTCCTGTTGGTCAGACGCGCGCCGCTACAGGGCGCGGTCGCCACCGGACCCGCTCGCCGGCGTCGAGGTGGATAAGGACACTGACGCCGCGCCCCCTCGGTCTCTCCTCCCACTCGCCCCCACTCTCCCCTCGGTCCTTGCGCCTTCCCCCTCAGATCCACCGCGCTCCCCCTCGTTCCCCTCCGTAACCGAGCGCCGCCGTCGCCATGGCTGCGCCATAGCCGCGGCCACCGGCCACCCCGCGCCTCGCTAGCACGTCCACGAGACGCGCCGACGACCTCTACCTCGGCTACGCCTCGCCATCGAGCTCGAGGAGCACCGCAGGCCACGGATCGAGTCATCTGCTTCCTCAACGGCCGCCGGCGATCCCCTTCCTCCCCGGCGAGCTCTGCTGCTCCTAAGCCACCAAGGGTCTTTCTTGACCGCTCGCTGAGCTCCACTCCGTCCTCTCCCCTCTCCTTCTTCGCCTCACTGCGCCCTAGCTAGCTGCCGCCGAAACACCCGAGCGCCCCGTCGCGGATCTCGTCGCCGGCGCCCTTCCGGTGACCAAATGGTCACGAGGCCGAGCCCCTTGTGCTCAGCGCGTCGCGCAGCTCCCCCCTGGCCTTCCCGTTAGCCCCGAAGCGCGCTGAGTCGCCGTGGTCGTCTCACGCCCGAACCACCTCACCGCCGATGAGCTCGCCACGCTCGTTTCCGGCCACCACTGCCCGCGCAACCACCACCAACCGACGCGTCGTCGTCTCGCCGTTCTAACGCGCCCGACCGCGCTCGCTTTGGTGCTCCGTAGCACGATTCCGGCCAACTCCGGCGAGGCACCGCCACTGTTTTGGTCGCCGGAGTCACTCCGGCGCCGGCCGCTAACGTGGCTGGCCTGGGGCCACCCCAGAGCCACTGCCAGTGGGCCCTGCGGGTCCTAGTTGACTGGGTTGACCCAGTCAACTGCTGACATGGCAGCTACTGCCACTAACATGCGGGCCCCATGTCTTAAACGAATAAAAATAAATAGATAAATTGCTAATTAATTAAATTAGTTAATTAAACACTAATCTCTCACTGACTACCGGGCCCCACCCACTAATTAACCCATTTTAGTTAGTTTTAAGACTCTGTTAAGGCCCTTGACAATGACATGTGGGTCCCGATGGACCCACCTGTCTGGTTTGACTGGTCAACTGACCAGTTGACCTGCTGACATCACTCTGATGTCATGCCTACGTCATCACACACTGTTTTGGATAATGTTGGAATTAAATATATAATTAAAATCAGAAAATGATTTAAATCTTTATAAAATCATATCTTTTAATCCTTAACTCGGATGAAAATACTTTCTACATGAAAGTTGCTCAGAACGACGAGACGAACCCGGATACGCAGCCCGTTCGTCCACCACACACCTCTAACATACCAAACACGCAACTTTCCCCCTCCGGTTCATTTGTCCGAAAACGCGAAACACCGGGAATACTTTCCCGGATGTTTCCCCCCTTCGTTGGTATCACCTACTACCGCGATTGGGCACACCTAGCATCGTTACTTGTCATGTCATGCATCGATATGCATTTGTTTGCATTGTATTCATTGTTTCTTCCCCCTCTTCTCTCCGGTAGACTACGAGACCGACGCTGCTGCTGCCCAGTTCGACTACGGAGTTGACGACCCCTCCTTCTTGCCAGAGCAACCAGGCAAGCCCCCCCCCTTGATCACCAGATATCGCCTATTCTACTCTATACTGCTTGCATTAGAGTAGTGTAGCATGTTACTGCTTTTTGTTATACCTATCCTGATGCATAGCCTGTCCTTGTTACTACTGTTGATACCTTTACCCGTAATCCTAAATACTTAGTATAGGATGCTAGTTTATCATCATTGGCCCTACATTCTTGTCAGTCTGCCTTGCTATACTATTGGGCCGTGATCACTCGGGAGGTGATCACGGGTATATATTATACATACTTACATACTATACAGATGGTGACTAAAGTCGGGTCAGCTCGAAGAGTACCCGCGAGTGATTCACGGATTGGGGGCTGAAAGGACCTTTGTCCCGACGGCCCTCTGTGTGGAACTTTGTGGCGGAGCGACAGGGCAGGTTGAGACCGCCTAGGAGAGAGGTGGGCCTGGCCCTGTTCGGCGTTCGCGGATACTTAACACGCTTAACGAGATCTTGGCATTTGATCTGAATTGGCTACGAGCCTATACGCACTAACCATCTACGCGGGAGTAGTTATGGGTATCCCGACGTCGTGGTATCAGCCGAAGCACTTCAGATGTCAGCGATGGAGCGGCGCGCGCCGGATTGGACTGGAACACCTGCTAGGCTAGGTCTGCTTCCGGCCGCCCTCGCAACGTGCAGGTGTGCTATGGGCGATGGGCCCAGACCCCTGTGCGCTTAGGTTTAGACCGGCGTGCTGGCCTCTCTGTTTTGCCTAGGTGGGGCTGCGACGTGTTGATCTTCCGCGGCCGGGCATGACCCAGGAAAGTGTGTCCGGCCAAATGGGATCAAGCGTGCTGGGTAAGTTGGTGCACCCCTGCAGGGAAGTTAATCTATTCGAATAGCCGTGATCTTCGGTAACAGGACGACTTGGAGTTGTACCTTGACCTTATGACAACTAGAACCGGATACTTAATAAAACACACCCTTCCAAGTTCCACAGACAACCCGGTGATCGCTTTTCTATAGGGCGACGAGGAGAGGATCGCCGGGTAGGTTTATGCTATGCGATGCTGCCTGGAGATGCTACTTGGAGATGCTACTTGGAGATGCTACTTGGAGGACTTCATCCTACTCTCTTCTACATGTTGTAGGACGGAGGCTGCCAGAAGCGTAGTCTTCGACAGGATTAGCTATCCCCCTCTTATTCTGGCATTCTGCAGTTCAGTCCACTGATATGGCCTCCTTACACATATACCCATGCATATGTAGTGTAGTTCCTTGCTTGCGAGTACTTTGGATGAGTACTCACGGTTGCTTTCTCCCCCCTTTTTCCCCTTTCCTTTCTTTCTGGTTGTCGCAACCAGATGCTGGAGTCCAGGAGCCAGACGCCACCTTCGACGACGACTCCTACTACACTGGAGGTGCCTACTACCACGTGCAGCCCGCTGACGACAACCAGGAGTAGTTAGGAGGATCCCAGGCAGGAGGCCTGCGCCTCTTTCGATTTGTATCCCAGTTTGTGCTAGCCTTCTTAAGGCAAACTTGTTTAACTTATGTCTGTACTCAGATATTGTTGCTTCCGCTGACTCGTCTTTGATCGAGCACTTGTATTCAAGCCCTCGAGGCCCCTGGCTTGTATTATGATGCTTGTATGACTTATTTATGTTTTAGAGTTGTGTTGTGATATCTTCCCGTGAGTCCCTGGTCTTGATCGTACACATTTGCATGCATGATTAGTGTACGATTGAATCGGGGGCGTCACAAGTTGGTATCAGAGCCAACTGCCTGTAGGAATCCCCCTTCCACACTCCTTGGCCGAAGTCGAGTCTAGACGTTGCAAAAACTTTTACTAACATGGTTGTGTGTCTTACGGGCACACGTCGCCATTGGGTGGTACTAGGATCTTTTATTCCTCGACCTATACTCTGGGACTCTGACATCTCTTCTATTCGGGTTAAATGAATTTTACTAAATCTAACATTAGGATCTCGTTATCATTTTCACCCGGAGAGCCCCTTATTACTGATGATCGTCTGCTGCACCAGAAGACCCTGAAGATACTCTCCGCTGTTAACTCGAGAACTTGTGTTCATCGTGTTTGCAATTCCCTTTCCACAGTAAACCCTTATGGATAACTACTTGCAGTTGTTATTCTTACATTCATCCCCAGTTGGTCTTGTTATTACAAGATACCCCGAAACACTCGTCGTTGTTGATAATCCTTTGAGCTTACTGCCTTGCTGTTCTTTGTCACCTGAATACCCCTACGGTTAATTCTCGCACTTATCGAGTATCCGCTCATCCCCCAGTTGTTCATGTGTTTCACAAAAGTCTTCGAAATACCATTCGATATTCCGAAAATCCTCAGCAACCTATTGCTCTGGAATTTCTTGTTTGCTTTCATTATGATTAATCCCATAAGTATAGTAATCATATTGGCATCCTTTGTCACCATCATTTTTGAGTCCGTTGATTCAATATGTTGTGAATGTTAACAATCATCAGTCGAGTCCTAGGATTATCTTTCCGGCTCAGACGTCATTTTGAACATGAGCTGGTTCTCGACCAAACTATCTGTCGTCGATTGTGCCTCTGGTATATTCAATTGATCCATCCTTGATCAGAACGTCTGCTTCTGATCCTTTGTTTTGGAGATCATAATTACTTTGCTAATTAAGCATTGAACTATTCAGTTGTCCTATAAACCGATGCATTTGCAGTCTTTCTTCCTCTGATTGGGTATCGATACTCACCTCAGCTCCACTGTGGATCGCCTTATCCACTGTTGAATTATTATATCCGACAGTGTCCTTCATAATCAATCACTTTGTGAGCTCTTTCTCCGATACATAATGCCTTTGGTAAATTGTATCCTTTCCTTTTGACAACCATGCTCTGCTTTCGAGCTGGTGATATTTACTCTTGAAGATTGTGGTATATGTTCGTAAGAAGCCCCGATGGGATTGAACCAACGCCTCCCCTCATCGGTGTGAACCCGAAAGATTTCACGAGTCATACTTATTTGGTATTGCACCAGGTAAAACTTTCAACAACTAATGTCATCTTCAAAATACGAGAGGTGAATGGAAGATTATGCATTGAGGAAGTGGGAGTCGACCTTGAACCTTGTGTTCATGCCCATGGACGCGATGTATATCCCATCATGGAAGCTTCTTGTAATAATAATTATTTCCTTGATAGCTAACATAAGGTATCTGTGAATTGATCTTTTGCAACCGTGGTTCCGACCATGATTGTTCTTGTTTGATTCCATTTCTCGGACAAGTTAAAACAGTTGTCTTCTATGGATCGATACACCAGTCCAACCTTTACCTTGATCTTGTGTCGAGTATTACCCCCTGGTATCTCGAGATTATCTTGGAACTGCATAACTTTTTATGAGTTCATCAAGTACTACCTTCCCACTGATTCCAATTTTTCACGGGCTCTGAGTTATTAAACACTCAAAGACACCGATAACTGAACCGAGTCCGCACTACGGTTCAACAACTGTTCAGTAAGCTTCTATAACTACAAGTTTGTACCCGATCACGCCATTCCTAGCCTGTTTGGCTATATCCTTGTCGTGCCGATTTTAACTGTGCTACTTGGTCCTCTTCCCAGAGCATAATTTTTGACGATGCGCTAAGCTTACGTTGATCTTCCTCATCATATCATTTCGCTTTGGACAACAAGCTTGATTTTGAGTTTGTGTCGTACGCATGGTTCCAATAACCTTTTGCTTCATAATTCCTTTGACTTGATGTTATCGCCGATCGATTACATCTTCATGAAATCTCTCGACAAATGTGTCGTGATCATCATCAGCATTCTGAGCACCTCCAGGATATCAGTTGAATTCATGTTGAGTAATACCATCCTTGCCCTCGATGATTTGTGTTATCAGTGACCACTTTATTGCCTTCCGTTCAACACCAAAACTTGTTCGTGTTTTGTGTTATACCTTGAGTTCCTTGCTATCCAACGTTTGTTCTTCTTTAGCTTGGAATATTACCATCTTTTATGTGAAAAATGTCGTGGTAATTTCACCACCTCTTGAGAATTCTTGATGCAAGTGATACTTCTCACCATCACCATTCCTTCTTGTTCCCTGTGTTGATTCTAACCGGGATTCCAACAAGGGAATGATGCTGCTTGGACTTCTGTACTTTTAGCAACCCTATTGCTTTGAAGTTAATGATTGACAGTTCGTTCTTAGACTGTTGGTTATTGAATCGTCACTCTAACAGTGATCTTGCTGCCTAAGTTCATATTTCGGGCACACCTTTCAACTAATGATTAATGGTGTATGTTTTCCTCGAGCATACAACATTATATCATTTGATCTAACAAATGTCATCTTCTTGTTCACATTATCGTGGAAATCCATCTGTTTGGAATTCTCGATGAATTGTCGCTGAGCCCATCAGCCACCTTCTCATCCCCTCCTTGGTTTAATGATGAACTATTGCTTCAGAAACACGCTCCCATAGTTCATTTCCTGAGAATCTTGAAATGTCTTTTCATCTATTTGTGTTGCACCTTTTCTTCTCGGACATCCTGAGTCTGAGGTATCATGACACTAATCGGATCTGAATCTCGGTCAGATATGATGGTTGGGACAACTTTCCAAGAGTTATGATGTTGGTCCTTTGATGACCCGGTAACATGATGACATGCCTAGCACCCCCCCCCCCTAGGTGGAGGACCTATCGTTATAATTTCTTTTGCAAGGATAACCACTCCTCCTGGAGGAAATTGTAAGACCTATTTTATAAGTTATTCCTGATGGATCCATTGAGTATCTAAAGTCCGACCTTTGTTTGAATACCATGTCAATGCTATCTCAAAAGCTTGTTTCTGATAGTCCGATTTCCAACAAGAACATTTCGAGCCCAAGGCTAAAAGTTTCCTGCTCAATTATCCAAACACCATTGTATGGGTAGTGTCATGAAAATTCTCTCCCTACCTAAAGAGTTTTCTACATTATATCATGTCATGGATATCATGCTCTGCTTGTCCTTGGGAAGGATATACCCCTGAAATATGTGAATAAACACATTTTCCTTGTCTTTGTTCTATGTAATTTGATAACCATATTTCCTTTCCGTTGTTTGGTTTAACCTTTCTTGTGATCTATATAATCTAAGCAGTAATAATTCACTGCGTAGGTAAACACCTCGGTGTACAACGCTGACAGTGAGACCCTGTTTCTATTGTTGATGACATTTCGGAAACCGCCGATGGATGAGAACTTTGCCTCTTGGCCCGCCTCGTTCAATGAGCAGGAAAATAGTTCTCTTCGTCCCTCGCCCTTGGTATCGACGTTGTCGCCGACATAATCGACAGGCTACCCCCCTGACATGCCTTGCTTGCATGATCACGCAAGACGTCTCCGCCCTTCCTACTTCTAACCCACATGGTGGGCCCATAACCCACAGTTCCACAGGATCAAAACCTGACTCTCCTATACACCCTGTTGTCGAAGTTATTCCTCGCGCTTGGCTTCGTATTTAATTCACGGGCCACCTTCCTAATGCTCTATTCTGGTATCAGACGCAATACTTACTCTCGCTGCTCTGAAACCCTTTCTCACTCTGGTTCAGACTTCGAGCAACTATCTATCCACTTGGAACCTCTTATTGTACCTTCGTACCTTACTCTTGATGTATTCGATATGTTCAACTCAAGAGATAATCTTATGCTCATTCATGGGTTAACCCCCAGATTGTTTCCCTCATAAGCATTCTGTCATAACCGAGCTGCCCCTTACCTATTCGTAAGTACGTTGGAGTTCCCGAGAAAAGAACGACATCACCATGATGACCTGAAGCAGAGAAGTGAAGACAACAATGTAATGGATCGACCTCCTCGAGAAGGGCAACCAAGACCGAGAAGATTCATTGAATATCGTAACCAGACCTTTCCCCCTTGCTCTACCTCTTAAATCTCGGGACGAGATTTCTTGTAGTGGAGGAGAATTGTGACGCCCGGATAATTAAGCTACAGTGAACCTCTGCTAATGATGCCATGTCACCTCGATTATAGTTGCTAATCTCGAGTTAGTTCGAAACCGATTCAAATTCAAGATTTTAATTAAAGACAAACAATAAAAGTTTTCAAAAATTAAAACTAAAATGTTCGGTGGTTGTCAAATATTACAAAGGTAATTGTGGTGAAGTAAATACATTTTTGGAAAATGTCTAAATAACTTAAACTGATTTAAAACAGAAAAGCAAATAAATAAAAGAAAACAAAACAAAACTAAAACAAAAAAAGGGGGGAAGCCCCCCGGACCAGGTGGCCCAGCTCAACCCGGCCACAGCCCCTGCCTCCCTGGACCGCCACCAGCCTGGTCGGCCCAGCCGGCCCATCTCCTCGCACCGCACCCCCCCCCATTCCTGTTCGTCAGACGCGCCCCGCTACAGGGCGCGGTCGCCACCGGACCCGCTCGCCGGTGTCGAGGTGGATAAGGATGCCGACGCCGCGCCCCCTCGGTCTCTCCTCCCACTCGCCCCCACTCTCCCCTCGGTCCTTGCGCCTTCCCCCTCAGATCCACTGCGCTCCCCCTCGTTCCCCTCCGTAACCGAGCGCCGCCGTCGCCATGGCTGCGCCATAGCCGCGGCCACCGGCCACCCCGCGCCTCGCCAGCACGTCCACGAGACGCGCCGACGACCTCTACTTTGGCTACTCCTCGCCATCGAGCTCGAGGAGCACCGCAGGCCACGGATCGAGACATCTGCTTCCTCGACGGCCGCCGGCGATCCCCTTCCTCCTCGGCGAGCTCTGCTGCTCCTAAGCCACCAAGGGTCTTTCTTGACCGCTCGGTGAGCTCCACTCCGTCCTCTCCCCTCTCCTTCTTCGCCTCACTACGCCCTAGCTAGCTGCCGCCGAAACACCCGAGCGCCCCGTCGTGGATCTCGTCGCCGGCGCCCTTCCAGTGACCAAATGGTCACGGGGCCGAGCCCCTTGTGCTCAGCGCGTCGCGCAGCTCCCCCCTGGCCTTCCCGTTAGCCCCGAAGGGCGCTGAGTCGCCATGGTCGTCTCACGCCCGAACCACCTCACCGTCGATGAGCTCGCCACGCTCGTTTCCGGCCACCACTGCCCGCGCAACCACCACCAACCGACGCGTCGTCGTCTCGCCGTTCTAACGCGCCCGGCCGCGCTCGCTTTGGTGCTCCATAGCACGATTCCGGCCAACTCCGGCGAGGCACCGCCACTGTTTTGGTCGCCGGAGTCACTCCGGCGCCGGCCGCTAACGTGGCTGGCCTGGGGCCACCCCAGAGCCACTGCCAGTGGGCCCTGCGGGTCCTAGTTGACTGGGTTGACCCAGTCAACTGCTGACATGGTAGCTACTACCACTGACATGCGGGCCCCATGTCTTAGACGAATAAAAATAAATAGATAAATTGCTAATTAATTACATTAGTTAATTAAACACTAATCTCTCACTGACTACCGGGCCCCACCCACTAATTAACCCATTTTAGTTAGTTTTAAGACTCTGTTAAGGCCCTTGACAATGACATGTGGGTCCCGCTGGACCCACCTGTCTGGTTTGACTGGTCAACTGACCAGTTGACCTGCTGACATCACTCTGATGTCATGCCTACGTCATCACACACTGTTTTGGATAATGTTGGAATTAAATATATAATTAAAATTAGAAAATGATTTAAATCTTTATAAAATCATATCTTTTAATCCTTAACTCGGATGAAAATACTTTCTACATGAAAGTTGCTCAGAACGACGAGACGAACCCGGATACGCAGCCCGTTCGTCCACCACACACCTCTAACATACCAAACACGCAACTTTCCCCCTCTGGTTCATCTGTCCGAAAACGCGAAACACCGGGAATACTTTCCCGGATGTTTCCCCCCTTCGTCGGTATCACCTACTACCGCGATTGGGCACACCTAGCATCGTTACTTGTCATGTCATGCATTGATATGCATTTGTTTGCGTTGTATTCATTGTTTCTTCCCCCTCTTCTCTCCGGTAGACTACGAGACCGACGCTGCTGCTGCCCAGTTCGACTACGGAGTTGACGACCCCTCCTTCTTGCCAGAGCAACCAGGCAAGCCCCCCCCCCCCTTGATCACCAGATATCGCCTATTCTACTCTATACTGCTTGCATTAGAGTAGTGTAGCATGTTACTGCTTTTTGTTATACCTATCCTGATGCATAGCCTGTCCTTGTTACTACTGTTGATACCTTTACCCGTAATCCTAAATACTTAGTATAGGATGCTAGTTTATCATCATTGGCCCTACATTCTTGTCAGTCTGCCTTGCTACACTATTGGGTCGTGATCACTCGGGAGGTGATCACGGGTATATATTATACATACTTACATAATATACAGATGGTGACTAAAGTCGGGTCAGCTCGAAGAGTACCCGCGAGTGATTCACGGATTGGGGGCTGAAAGGACCTTTGTCCCGACGGCCCTTTGTGTGGATCTTTGTGGCGGAGCGACAGGGCAGGTTGAGACCGCCTAGGAGAGAGGTGGGCCTGGCCCTGTTCGGCGTTCGCGGATACTTAACACGCTTAACGAGCCTATACGCACTAACCATCTACGCGGGAGTAGTTATGGGTATCCCGACGTCGTGGTATCAGCCGAAGCACTTCAGACGTCAGCGACGGAGCGGCGCGCGCCGGATTGGACTGGAACACCTGCTAGGCTAGGTCTGCTTCCGGCCGCCCTCGCAACGTGCAGGTGTGCTATGGGCGATGGGCCCAGACCCTTGTGCGCTTAGGTTTAGACCGGCGTGCTGGCCTCTCTGTTTTGCCTAGGTGGGGCTGCGACGTGTTGATCTTCCGCGGTCGGGCATGACCCAGGAAAGTGTGTCCGGCCAAATGGGATCAAGCGTGCTGGGTAAGTTGGTGCACCCCTGTAGGGAAGTTAATCTATTCGAATAGCCGTGATCTTCGGTAACAGGACAACTTGGAGTTGTACCTTGACCTTATGACAACTAGAACCGGATACTTAATAAAACACACCCTTCCAAGTTCCACAGACAACCCGGTGATCGCTTTTCTACAGGGCGACGAGGAGAGGATCGCCGGGTAGGTTTATGCTATGCGATGCTGCCTGGAGATGCTACTTGGAGATGCTACTTGGAGATGCTACTTGGAGGACTTCATCCTACTCTCTTCTACATGCTGCAGGACGGAGGCTGCCAGAAGCGTAGTCTTCGACAGGATTAGCTATCCCCCTCTTATTCTGGCATTCTGCAGTTCAGTCCACTGATATGGCCTCCTTACACATATACCCATGCATATGTAGTGTAGTTCCTTGCTTGCGAGTACTTTGGATGAGTACTCACGGTTGCTTTCTCCCCCCTTTTTCCCCTTTCCTTTCTTTCTAGTTGTCGCAACCAGATGCTGGAGTCCAGGAGCCAGACGCCACCTTCGATGACGACTCCTACTACACTGGAGGTGCCTACTACTATGTGCAGCCCGCTGACGACGACCAGGAGTAGTTAGGAGGATCCCAGGCAGGAGGCCTGCGCCTCTTTCGATTTGTATCCCAGTTTGTGCTAGCCTTCTTAAGGCAAACTTGTTTAACTTATGTCTGTACTCAGATATTGTTGCTTCCGCTGACTCGTCTTTGATCGAGCACTTGTATTCGAGCCGTCGAGGCCCCTGGCTTGTATTATGATGCTTGTATGACTTATTTATGTTTTAGAGTTGTGTTGTGATATCTTCCCGTGAGTCCCTGATCTTGATCGTACACATTTGCGTGCATGATTAGTGTACGATTGAATCGGGGGTGTCACACAAAATTAGTAGACTGACTCCTGCCTGCATCTACTACTATTACTCCACACATCGACCGCTATCCAGCATGCATCTAGTGTATTAAGTTCATGGAGAAATGGAGTAATGCAATAAGAACGATGACATGATGTAGACAAGATCTATTTATGTAGAAATAGACCCCATCTTGTTATCCTTAATAGCAACGATACATACGTGTCGTTTCCCTTTCTGTCACTAGGATCAAGCACCATAAGATCGAACCCATCACAAAGCACCTCTTCCCATTGCAACATAAATAGATCAAGTTGGCCAAACAAAACCCAAAAATCAGAGAATAAATACGAGGCTATAATCAATCTTGCATATAAGAGATCAAAGAAGACTCAAATAACTTTCATGGATAAAAACATAGATCTGATCATAAACTCAAAGTTCATCGGATCCCAACAAACACACCGCAAAAAGACTTACATCATATGTATCTCCAAGAGACCATTGTATTGATAATCAAGAGAGAGAGAGGGGGGGAAGACATCTAGATACTAACTATGGACACGTAGGTCTATAAAGAACTACTCACGCATCATCGGAGAGGCACCAGTGGACATGATGAACCCCTCTAAGATGGTGTCTAGATTGGATCTGGTGTTTCTGGACTCTGCGGTGCCTGGAATTGATTTTCGTCGACTCCCCTAGGGTTTTTGGAATATTGGGGTATTTATAGTGCAAAGAGGCGGTGCGGGAGGCCAACAAGGAGGGCACAACCCGCCGGGGCGCGCCTTGGCCCCCAGACGCGCCCTGGTAGGTTGTGCTCCCATCAGAGCTCCCCTCTGGTGCGTTCCTGGCCCACTGGATGTCTTCTGGTCCAAAAAAATCCACAATAAGTTTCACTGCGTTTGGACTCCGTTTAGTATTGATTTCCTGCGATGTAAAAAACATGTAGAAAACAGCAACTAGCACTGGGCACTATGTCAATAGATTAGTACCAAAAAATGATATAAAATGACTATAAAATGATTGTAAAACATACAAGAATGATAATATAAAGCATGGAACAATAAAAAATTATAGATACGTTGGAGACGTATTAGCATCCCCAAGCTTAATTCCTACTCGTCCTTGAGTAGGTAAATGATAAAAACGGAATTTTTGATGTGGAATGCTGCCTAACATGTTCATCACAATTCTTTTCTTTATAGCATGGACATTTGGACTTTTATATGGTTCAAAGCAATAGTATTGTTTTGACATGAAGACTCTAATACTCAAGCATACCAATAAGCAATCATGTCTTTCAAAATATCAACACTAAAGCAAGTTATCCCTAACCCATTATGCTCAACCATTGATCCATTCATGAAACACACTCGAATATTAGCTACACCCAATGCTCAAATACGGTCATAGTACCCCTTAGTTGGTGCTTTATAAGAGACGGTGGGGACTCAAATTCAAAATAAAATTGCATAAAGTAAAAGAAAGGCCCTTCGTAGAGGGAAGTAGGGATTTGTAGAGGTGCTAGAGCTCAAAGCAAAAATTGAGAGATAAAAACATTTTGGGAGGCATACTTTTCCCACCAACGAAAACGACTTAGAGCTCCCAATACTTTCCATGCTAGATACATCATAGGCGGTTCCCAAACAGAAAATAAAGTTTATTCCTTTTTCCACCATTACTTTCACTTTCCATGGCTAACCGTATCCACGGGTGCCCTCCATACTAACACTTTCCAAGGAATTTATTATTTGATAACATAAAGTAAATTCATTTTTCATTTCGGGACTAGGCATTCGTAATACCTTTACCGTACTCTCGTGCAATGAGAAGTGAATAAACACTCATCGTGAGAATAACACATCTAGCATGGAAAATATTGGCCACCCCTCCGTCTCGCGAGCGGTAGAGCACACAAAAGAGAAATTTATTTTGAAAATTAGAGATGGCACATGCAAATTTGCTTAGAACGGCAAGGAAATACCGCATATAGGTAGGTATAGTGGACTCATATGGCAAAACTAGTTTAAAGGGTTTTGGATGCACAAGTAGTGATCATACTTAGTGCAAAATGAAGGCTAGCAAAAAGATTGAGAAGCGACCAACCAAGAAACGAAAAATCTCGTACCCAAGCATTAAGCATAAGTAACACCGAATAATGCACCACAAGTAGGATATAAATTTTATTGCATAACTATTGACTTTCGTGCTTGCATAGGGAATCACAAACCTTAACACTAATATTCTTACTAGAGCATAATTACTCATCAACATGACTCACATATCACATCATCATATCTTAAACCCATTACTAAGAATCAAGTTTATTTTGTCCAATGATCTTCATGAAAGTTTTATTTTATCCTCCTTGGTTATCTATCACTTTAGGACTATTTTTATATGTTGCTTTTGATAAGCCCAAACAAATACAAGTGAAGAACATGAGCATAATATTTCTTTCTCTCAAAATAATCTAAGTGAAGCAAGAGAGAATTTCTTAAAATTTTACTAACTCCCAAATAAATCTAAGTGAAGCATGAGAGCATTTCTTCAAAAATAACAAAGCACACTGTGCTCAAGAAGATATAAGTGAAGTACTAGAGTAATTCCATGGCTCTAAAAATTTAAGTGAAGCATAGGAGCAAGCATAGCATAATTTTTGGCTCTCTCAAAAAGGTGTGTCCAGCAAGGATTCAAGACTTAAAACACAAAGCAAAACAATCAAAGATTCATATCATACAAGACGCTCCAAGCAAAACTCACAGTATGTGACGAATACAAATATAGCTCCGAGTAAAATACCGATGGTTGTTATAAGAAAGAGGGGATGCCACTCGGGGTATCCCCAAGCTTAGTTGCTTGCCACTTCTTGAATATTATCTTGGGGTGCCTCGGGCATCCCCAAGCTTAGCCTTTTGCTAATCCTTATTCCTTCATCCATCGTAAGATCACCGAAAACTTGAAAACTTCAATCACACAAAACTCAACAAAATCTTTGTGAGATTCGTTAGTATAAGAAAGCAAACCACTACTATAAGTACTATTGTAAACCCATTCATATTTTACTTTTGCATTATATCTACTATATTCCAACTTTTCTATGGAAAACACTCATCAAAGAAAACCATAGAATCATCAAAACAAGCAACAACGCAAAGAAAACAGAATTTGTCAAAAACAGAACAGTCTATAGCAATTTGACTACTTCAAATACTTCTGTAACTCCAAAAATTCTGAAAACTTAGGACGACGTGAACAATTTCTTTTTTAATCTTGTGCAAACAGAATCAACTCAAAAGCACTCTTCAGATAAAAATGAAAAATATTTTCAAGAGCGCAAAAGTTTCTGTTTTTTAGCAAGACCAAATCAACTTTCACCCAAATCATCCCAAAGGCCTTGCTTGGCACAAACACTAATTTAAACCACAAAACACATCTAACCAGAGGCATAATTGTGTATTTTATTAAAAACAGCAAGAAAACCAAAAGGCAAAAAGATAAAAGTTGGGTAGCCTCCCAATGAGCGCTATCGTTTTACGCCCCTAGCTAGGCATAATGTGTAGGATCTAAGTTTTGTCATCTTTGTTCTCCAATTCTTTAAGCACACAACAAGATTTCTTTGGAGAATTAGCAAGTAAAATAGAGTTGAGGAGTTCATTCCTATCATTAGGGACTCTTATAACTTCAGCAAAATTCGGGTGAATACCAATCATTTTAAGATCTCCTTTATCGTTGCTAGAAGTTGCACCCTTGTTCTTAATAGCTTGAGTAGTCTTACTAATTTTTACAGGAGTTTTGGCGGAACCAAAAGCCGTACTTAGATTAGAAAACATTTCTTGCAATTTATCAATCCTAGACGGGCTTTCTTCAATTCTTTCATGAATTATAGTTCCCTTTTCTTTTAACAACTTAAAAATGTCTCTCGCTTTTGACCCAATTTTAGTACCATAACTTTGCATTTTTCTATCCAAGTTTTCCATATGTTATTCTGTAAGTGTTTTCTTTCCAATAGCATCTAGTCTTTCCATAACATGCTCAAGGGTAACAATTGTTTCATTGACCATGAGAGGGGGTGAACCCAATAAATTTCCCAAAGCATTAAAAGCATCAAGAGAAGTACACATCAAGAAATTTTCACCGGTAATCGTATCAAGGACAAATCTATACCAGGTGGTGATGCCCACATAAAAACAACGAAGAAGAACAACGGTAGATTGCTTACGGATAGATCAATTATGAGCATTGCAAATCCTATACCAAGCATATTTTAAATTCTCCCCTCCCCTTTGTTTGAAGTTAAGAACCTCGTTCTCGGGGGTGTATGCAATAGAGGAAGAGCTATCCATAACGACAAAAAGTGGTGAACATGATTGCACACAAAAACAGATCTGACGAAAAAAATGGCGAACGAAAAGAGGGCGAATAAAATGGCAAATTTTTGTGAAGTGGGGGAGAGGAAAACGAGATGCAAATGGCAAATAATGTAAATTGCAAGGAGATGAGATTTGTGATTAGGAACCTGGTTGATGTTGAAGATCCTCCCCGACAACGGCTCCAGAAATTCCTTTTGATGTCTGCTAGAACTACGTCGGTATTTCCCCAAAAAGGAAGGGGTGATGCAGTATAGCAAATGTAGGTATTTCCCTCAGTGATGAGACCAAGGTTATCGAACCAGTAGGAGAACCTCCTAACACCACGTAAACAACTCCTGCACACAAATAACAAATACTCGCAACCCGACGTGTTAAAGGGGTTGTCAATCCCTTTCGGGTACGACGCCTCAAGTAGGCAAGATAACGTGAGATAATTATGGTAGATAGGATAAATAGATAGTGGAATAAATAAATTGTAGCAAGGTATTTTTGTATTTTTGGTGTAATAGATCTGAAAAATAAAAGCAAAAGAAAATAGATCGCAAAGGCAAATATGATGATAAGAGACCCGGGGGCCGTAGGTTTCACTGGTAGCTTCTCTCGAGAAAAATAACAAACGGTGGGAAAACAATTATTGGTGGGCAATTGGTAGAACTTCAAATAATCATGACGATATCCAGGTAATGATCATTATATAGGCATCACGTCCAAGATTAGTAGACCGACTCCTGCCTGCATCTACTACTATTACTCCACACATCGACCGTTATCCAACATGCATCTAGTGTATTAAGTTCATGGAAAAATGGAGTGATACAATAAGAACGATGACATGATGTAGACAAGATCTATTTATGTAGAAATAGACCCATCTTGTTATCCTTAATAGCAACAATACATACGTGTTGTTTCCCTTTCTATCACTAGGATCAAGCACCGTAAGATCGAACCCATCACAAAGCACTTCTTCCCATTGCAAGATAAATAGATCAAGTTGGCCAGACAAAACACAAATATCGGAGAAGAAATATGAGGCTATAATCAATCATGCATATAAGAGATCAAATAAGACTCAAATAACTTTCAAGGATAAAAACATAGATCCGATCATAAACTCAAAGTTCATCGGATCCCAACAAACACACCTCAAAAAGACTTACATCATATGGATCTCCAAGAGACCATTGTATTGATAATCAAGAGAGAGAGAGAGGAAGCCATCTAGCTACTAACTACGGACCCGTAGGTCTACAAAGAACTACTCACGCAACATCGGAGAGGCACCAATGGACATGATGAACCCCTCCAAGATGGTATCTAGATTGGATCTGGTGTTTCTGGACTCTGCGGCGAGTGGAATTGATTTCCATTGACTCCCCTATGGTTTCTGGAATATTAGGGTATTTATAGAGCAAAGAGGCGGTGCGGGAGGCCAACGAGGAGGGCACGACCCACCGGGGCGGGCCTGGGCCCCCAGGCGCGCCCTAGTGGGTTGTGCTCCCCTGAAATCTCCTCTCAGGTGCGTTCCTAGCCCACTGGATGTCTTCTGGTCCAAAAAAATCCACAAAAAGTTTCACTGCGTTAGGACTCCGTTTTGTATTGATTTCCTGTGATGTAAAAAACATGCAGAAAACAGCAACTGGCACTGGGCACCATGTTAATAGGTTAGTACCAAAAAATGATATAAAATAATTGTAAAACATCCAAGAATGATAATATAACAGCATGGAACAATCAAAAAATATAGATACG
This sequence comes from Triticum dicoccoides, assembly GCF_002162155.2. NCBI lineage: Eukaryota > Viridiplantae > Streptophyta > Magnoliopsida > Poales > Poaceae > Triticum > Triticum dicoccoides. Next base: position 458,820,839 of record NC_041383.1, read on the forward strand.
TTGGAGACGTATCATCAGCAAATTCTGCAAAGGGAGATGCGGAGAAAAGGGCGAATGTAGAGGAGATCTGCAATAGGTTTCCCAGCTTGCAGATGTGCGTCGACCATGCTAGGGGTCTCATCGTCGTGGCTACGAATGATGAGAAGAAGACGATGTTCGCCGGCGGCCGTGGAATTCCTCATGTTGTTGTTTTCCTTCGGGCTATGAATGAAGTGGAATACTCACCAGATTCGCGTCAGCGTGCTAAGTGGTACGAGTACCGCTCCCGCCGTCGCGGCCCTCCAGCTCCAGTGGAAGTTCTCGTCAGCATCGTGGTCGCCAGACCAGCTGCAGTGAAGCAGGTGATTGTCCACTCTGATAGCGAGGGAGAGAGTAGTGAAGATGAGGAGGAGGAGGAGTAGGAGGACGAGCCAGGTGCGGACGTGGTGGTGGAGGTGGAGGACGACAACGAGGGGGAGGTGGCGCAGCAGCTGCAGCCGCCTGCCGGCGACGACCTGTACATGGTGGCGCCGGGGATCCCGTAGCTCGGCGACATGAGCATGCCAATCGAGGCACAGACCTACATTCGCGTCGGCATTCGCCACTCTGGCCACACCAAGAAGATGAAGGAGAAGCAGAAATGAAGAAATGCGGTGAGTGTCAGTTAGACAAGTGTCAATGTTTATGTTCAGTATGCTGAACCTGTTATATATTGCAGTTGTTTATGCATTGTCAAGTTGTTATGTACAGGAAGTGAAGTTGTTATGCAATGAGATGTTTAATTAAGTAGAAATGTTTTCCTCTCCGTTGCATTCCACAAAATTATAGTCGCATAAGAGAGGACATTTCTCTCTATATGTATAGTAGCTAGCGTCGACCAAGCACGGAGATAAGAGAGGACACTTCTCTCTATTAACTAGCTAACACAATGTGAAACCCCTAAATTAACCCTCCAAAACCCCTACCCCCCCACCCCCTTCAAAAAAACCCAGCTCCTGCCAATTACTGACGCGTGGAGGCCTATTGGTCCCGGTTGGTATTACCAACCGGGACTAAAGGTCCTCCTGCCTGCGAGCCCCGCGGCGGCCACATGGAGCCCTTCTATCTTGGATCGTAAGTGAACCGGGAGGGTTTGGGCTTTAGTCCCCACCCTTTAGTCCTGGTTCCTGAACCGGGGCTAAAGGGCCTCTAGAACTGGGTCAAATGGGCCATTTTCTACTAGTGGTAGCATATATGAAAACATAAACACCAAACAAATCCCTAATCTCGCCTCTAAGACTAGCTCATATATTGCACATGATTAAGTTTTCCTGATCACAGGGCATTGTTAAGAGTAATAAGGATGTCAACAATAATGAGAACACGTTGTTGATAGAACAATGGTGTCGGATAGACCCAATTTGTGATATACTGTGAGATCCTAACGTCACTATGTTGTCAGTATTACCATATTATCTGGAACTTTCACTCGTGTCCTTGGACCATGAGAATATCGCAGACCTTCATACCAGATAGTTGCTTTGGGATCGTTAATGTTACTCGTAATTGGGTGTCATAGATGGAGCTTACAACGACACCCGAAAAGTGTGTCAAGGTGCTAGATAGTTCAAGACTGGTATTTGCTCCTCCGACGATAAAAAGATACTCAACTTGGTATAGTGGTCAAGGTGTTGCTTCACAAGTGTTGCCTGGGTTTTGTTACGTATTGTGAAGGGAATGAAATTGTATGCGGAGAAAATGTTTGCTGAATAAAGATATTCATAAATATGTGGGAACTGTCATGGTTGTCCGGATCTCATTGTTAATTATTGACTGGAAAGTGTGTCGAGTCATTTCCACATATTACCAAACATGTAGGGTGTGACACGCTTAACAACTAGTAGTTTGTAGGAGCACTAAGAGATAAGAGATAATGAGAAATTAGCCACCGGAAATGTTTCAGATGATCCTAGAAATTAGGCATCGTCGTCGCCCAGAATGATGGTACCCTCAAGTCTGAGCGGGTGGTTGCGTGAATCGTTGCAAAATAAGACTCTGCAACGTCAAGCAATATCAACTCTTTATGGAGGAGCCCGACAAGGATATGCCCTTGATTTGTCCTGCCGCCAACGACCGTGAGGCGGGTGGCTCCGGCGTGGGGTCATCAAGCTCTCCTCTGAGGAGAAGTAGGGGTAATTTTAGGTTCGTTTTATGCATTTCTTTTAGTATGTCCTAGTACGTAGGACGTCAGATGTTACATTCTGTTGTCCAATGTTTATCTATGGTACGTACTATGTATGCGATATGGGGCCAAAACAATACGCACTCGGTAAACAAATAAAGACGTTTTAGATCATTGTAAAGGCTGGTGATGCTCTTACGATCCCAACAATACCCGTTTCAACCAGCACCATGACATGTCAGCTAAAAAAACATGACACGTGGATTAGTGGTGAAACAAAACCTGGGCACACGCACGTCGACACGAATGCAGGGAAGGGAAACGATGCACCACAGTCCACAGCAGGCGTTGGACGGATGCTGGACAAGACGCACGCACCCTCCTGTGATCCTGTCCCAGTCGGCTCGGCATCACCACCCTCTACCCTCACCCGCCACGGCGTCGCCATAGCCACACACATGCGGATGGAGCGGTACCCGAAGCCCGGCACTCGCCGTTCAGTGGCATGACACGGTCCCACAAGACAAGAGATGGTCACGAAGTGCACATGTCTTCGGTTCGGGTACGTGGTCACTCGCAGGCACATCCGTGGCCGGGGTGGTCCGATCTGCACTGGCAGCGCAGCACAGCAGCTGTGCCCGTCATGGCGCGATCGATCTCTATCTATCCCGGCCGCTGTCTACTCGTTTTGGACGCTTCTGCGTCGGCCCGCGGCTGCTCCCCCAGGAACATGTGCCGCGCCTTCTCCTGGTGATCGTTGGACGATTGGAGCAGCGGCCCCGATTCTTTCCGAGTGCTCTCACGGGACTGTTACACGACAACGGTAGCGAGTTCACACACTGTTTTTCTTTTTCTTGGCGGAGTTCGGATAGTGTATTATTACGTGACATTGGCGTGGATGTCATTTTTTGTTTTGACATTGCCGTAGCCTCTCGGCATGCACCGAACTAGAGATGTGGCTCTTATCGGACCATCGGTGTTCCTTCAGACATGATATTTTCTCCGTAACCACATATACTCCCTCCATATCAAAATATAAGATGTTTTTAAATGAAAGTAGTTTTTTTTCTCCTATGGCTAATGATGCCTAAAAAAGTCTGAAATTCACGAGTTTTTCGAAGAAGGTAAAGAAACAGAAAACCTCCTGTGAAATTCATGAGTGTCTATTCACAGCAGATATTTTATAACATGCGTTTAGAACAGATTTGGAATTTTGTAATAACATGTTACTATGTAACTCGTGTCAAAACACATACTGCGTCAATAGGTAAATCCTTCTAAATTTTCTAGAAGGTTGTCTTCGGATAGTGACTGCCGTTTTTTTAGGCTGCACGTATCATCCGTCAGCACAGTAGGAGTAGCCTCTGTGTCTAGCTAACGCAATTTTCCTTCTGGTACCGTAGGACTAGCAGTTAATCAGCAGACTAGCTCTCACTCTTGTCAACAAAAACACATCACGCCTAGTACACTACCTGGATGGCTATATACTAATGGAAAAGTCGATCTTTCTCTCATCTATCCGTAGGTACGAACCCCACGCCATTAATCTAACCGACGTGCTAACAATCGCACCGTTCCCGTTCGTCAAACTCCGCCTTTTACGCGGTCCTTTCACCTGTTTCAACACAAGGCGGTTACTACGGATTGGACTGGTGACCGAACCCGCAGGAAAAGCGGCAGCCGTGCAACAAGAGGGCTGATCGCCCGCCAAGCCGGCCAAGGTGCAGTCGTGCAACAAGAGAAAATGTACACATCGCGTTAATGGAGGATGCACGGTGCACGCTGACGAAAATGCATGTTTACGGGCGCGACTTGGCTGTAGCCGTGACTGCAATAAACTGCTGCATTCGCAGCGAGGTGGCCTGGGTGCCTTAATTCTTCTGTCCTTGGAAAAGTGCCCTTTGCGTGCATAACTGCAGTGAGGGATTGCATGTGTCCCGGGCCGGCAGATCGTGCAGCCGGCAGCAGTTCGGATTAACGCGACGCACCGTGGTGATCGATTGTGGGGGCTGCCGTGCTTGTGCAGAATTATGGGACGGAGTATGTGGGGGCGAGCTGGATCGATCTAATCTTGGTATAGTATCCAAGAACCCAAGAACAGAATGAAAAACACGGTTGCCCTACCTGTCCACTCTCATGATGCACACACTTATTTAGCATTTTCGAGCTAGGGTAAGAGAACTACGGGCTAGTCATGACTCATGAGCCTCAACATTAGACGCTCTCTCATGTCTCATGAATAAATTCAACTTGAACAAAACGTCCTCGACATCGCTTAATCTCCTGTAAGATAGAACTACAGTGGCAACGGCTTCCATGATTAATATACCTGATCTCAGCGGCAACACATAATGAAAACGCAGAGCCTTCTCGTATTATGATATGTAGATCCACTCGCAATGCCAAAAGCTTCACGACATGTCATTCATTTCAATGTTGCATCATGACATGTCAAAAAAAAATTGTTACATGATCAACAACGTCCTTAAGCATCTCCATCTTCGTGGTTGGTGATTCTTGAAATTTGTCTTTTTGCGCACGCTCCAGAACAACTACTTTTTTCTTGAGCCTTCTTTCGGCCGGGCACACTCGTTTCTTTCACCCGCGTGTCAACCATAAAAGAAAGAAAGGGCTTCATTTGTCGTCTCAAGCACAACAACGGTTGGGTTATCGACCACGATCACAAAAAGGCTATCATCCAAGACCACTTTGCCAAGGTCACCAAACATTGGCTGCCACGTCACATGGACATCAATTGGGGCAACAATTTGATGTCTGCTTGTGATCTTTTAGACTTTGGGCGGCATTTACGGAGGAGAGGTGAGGAAGGCAATTTTTTTATCTTCCTTGTGGCAAAGCGCCAGGCCCCCATGGCTTCTCTGGAGTCTGGAGCCTTCTTCAAGGATGTTCGGAGATTATCAAGGAGGACAATACTCTTATAGCGAACGACTCCTCGAACTTGCACACCTCCAACCTTCGATGGAGGCGGGGTGGTGGCGGAGTCCGACCTGAAGCCGACGACGACTGCCGGTGTGATGACGCGCGGATGAGTGTGTCAGCACCGGCACCCGAGCGGCCAACGCAACGCCGATGCGGGTAGCGAGACACGAGCGACCAATGCAACAATGACACCCGAGCGGCGACGCCGTGGGGAGGCGGTCGTACACACGCGGGGGAGGCGGGAGGTGATGGAGAATCTCGTTCGGAGTAGGGCGGTGACGACCGGCGCAGAGCGACAAGCGAGCAAATGCGCAGATGATGGCCGTGACCGGCCGCCCCGTCGCGCGAGGCCGCCTGGTTGAAGAAGAGGTCGGGTGGTCGCGCCGGTGTCGAAGTAGAGGCGCATGAAGGTCGACGGCGGCGGCGTGCGATGCAAACTGATCTTAGATCATAAAACCAAAAAGAAAAGGACGATCAATGCGACCGGTGGGAGAGAGAAAAATCCGAATCAAAGGATCGGGGAATTGACTCTCTAGGGCAGGCGATTAATTATATCTGAAGGAAATATGCCCTAGAGGCAATAATGAAGTTGTTATTTTATATTTCCTTATTCATGAGAAATGTTTATTATTCATGCTAGAATTGTATTAACCAGAAACTTGATACATGTGTGAATACATAGACAAAACTACGTGTCCCTAGTATGACTCTACTAGACTGGCTCATTGATCAGAGATGGTTAAGTTTCCTAGCTATGGACATGAGTTGTCATTTGATAAACGGGATCACATCATTAGTGGAATGAGAATGATGTGATGGACAAGACCCATCTGTTAGCTTAGCATGATGAACGTTTAGTTTTATTGCTACTGCTTTCTTCGTGTCAAATATATATTCCTCCGACTATGAGATTATGCAACTCCCGAACACCGGAGGAATGCCTTGTGTGCTATCAAACGACACAAAATAACTGGGTGATTATAAAGATACTCTACAGGTATCTCCAAAGGTGTTTGTTGGGTTGGCATAGATCGAGATTAGGATTTGTCGCTCCGAGTATTGGAGAGGTGCCTCTGGGCCCTCTCGATAATGCACATCATATGAAGCCTTGCAAGCAATGTGACTAATGAGTTAGTTAGGAGATGATGCAATACGGAATGAGTAAAGAGACTTGACGCTAACGAGACTGAACTAGGTATGAAGATACTGACGATCGAATATTGGGCAAGTAACATACCGATGACAAAGGGAATAACATATGTTGACATTGCGGTTCGACCGATAAAGATCTTTGTAGAATATGTGGGAACCAATATAAGCATCCAGGTTCCGCTATTGATTAATGACCAGAGAGGTGTCTCGATCATGTCTACATAGTTCTCGAACCCGTAGGGTCCGCACGCTTAACGTTCGATGACAATATGTATTATATGAGTTATGTGTTTTGGTGATCGAAGGTTGTTTAGAGTCCCGGATGAGATCATGGGCATGACGAGGAGTCTCGAAATGGTCGAGAGGTAAAGATTGATATATTGAAAGGTTATATACGGACACCGGAATGGTTCCGGAAAGATTCAGAAATTTTTTGGTATACCGAAAGGTTACCGGAACCCCCCGGGAAAGTTAATGGGCCTCATGGGCCATATGGGAGAGGAGGAGGCAGGCCACGCGAGGTGCCCCCCCCCTTTCCTTCTCCCTCTCCCCCCATTCCCCCCTCTCCGTTGGAAGGAAGGGGGGAGCCGACTAGGATTGGGAGTCCTAGTAGGACTCCCCCCACTTGGCGCGCCCCCTAGGGTCGGCCGGCCTCCCCCTCCTCCTTTATATACGGGGACAAGGGGGCATCCCAAAGACACAAAAATTGTCTTAGCCGTGTGTAATGCCCCCCTCCACCGTTTACTCCTCCGATCATATTCTCGCGGTGCTTAGGCGAAGCCCTGCGCGGATCACATCACCAACATCGTCATCACGTTGTCGTGCCGAAGGAATTCATTGACTCCTTCATACCTCTACTGAATCAAGAGTTTGAGGGACGTTATCGAGCTGAACGTGTGCAGAACTCGGAGGTGTCGTACGTTCGGTACTTGATCGGTTGATTCGAGAAGATGTTCGACTACATCAACCGCGTAAAGTTAACGCTTCCGCTTTTAGTCTACAGGGTACGTGGACACACTCTTCCCTCTCGTTGCTATGCATCTTCTAGATAGATCTTGTGTGAGCGTAGAATTTTTTTTAAAATTGCATGCTATGTTTTCCAAGAGTATCGGCAGAGGAACCCTAGGTACGGGCGACGCGACCCCCGGTGGCGATCATGGAGAAAGACCGCCCCGGGGCGGTGCAATGCGAAAGCGGCGCCGGCGGCTAAAGGTTGGATCGAGACTAGACTGATACCATGTAAAATGATAAAGAGTGAGATTGACGTAATGTGTTGGATTGTTGTATTGAGCCTCTCGGACGGTTTACATAGAGTATAAGACTTGAAAGGTAAGAAGTCTTTCGTAGAGATAAGGCACGAGATGATTACAAACCCTAGTCTAGCAAAATACAGAGATACGTCTATATACTCTAACAGGAAGCCACGTCGATGCGTGGCGCGAGCCCCTCGAGCGTCACGAGGACCTCACGAACGCCCTGGTGCACGCACGTACATACCCGTTTCTCTTCTCTAGTGGCGGTTATGCGTCTCTCAACTCCGGCAGTTCCCTACAACGCCTCCCGATTTGACAACGATTGATTTTGGTGAAAATGGAATACGTCTACGAGAGAGACGGGGGTGGATTTCCAACGAGAGAACCTGGTGGACGAACGCGTGTATGGCCCCTTTGTGAGGTTTGTTTCGCGCGACAGTTCGCTCCGACCAAGAAACACTTGAAGATGCGCGATTAAGATCCAACGGGCGTAGCAGGCGCGTCCTGCACTTTTTAGACTTTAGGTTTTTGTAATATATTCCGGTGAGAGCTGAGTAGCTGGATATGCCTCGCTTCTCATAGTCATTCACTTTAACACTAGGCAATCAAAATGCGCCCTAGTTGTGAATCGAACAAGCAACCTACCTCATCAAGGTAGGCTGGTGTAACCACCCAACAGGATCTGGTAAGTTACAACCTTTTCCTTCTTTTATTTCTTTTTTTTTTATTTTTCCTTCTTTTTTTGTTCTTCCTGGTTTGACGAATTGTTTGCAGATATGTGATTTTTTCTTCAAATCAATGATTTTTTAAAATTTGATGAACTTTTTTAATTTTTGTTTAACTCTTTCCAAAGTTGATGATCTTTTTTTCAAATTTGATGACCTTTTTTTTTCAAAATCCATGAATTTTTTCTCATTTTTGATGAACTTTTTCAAAATCCATGAACAGGTTTGAATTCACGTTTTTTTTAATGCATTTTTCGTTCAGTTTTTTCTAATGCGATCGAGCAAACCCAGAGGAAATAAAATGCGATCGAATCTCGCTCTACATGGGCTGGCCCACTAGGGTTGGTGCGTGGTCGCCCTTAAACACCACACCGAAGCAGGCCCCATTAATAAACAGTCACCAGTGTAACGGAAAGCCTGCTCCACAGCCCCAAATGGCTGAGATCGTTTTGATGAAGATCTGGCGGCTGAAATTGCCTGGAGAGGGGAAGCCCTGACCGCCCGTCATTTTAGCGCCGCATAAACTTTTTTTTTTTCTGAAGGAGATAACAGGGACATATTACTCTGGAGTCTGGACAGAACTCCTGAAACAATCAAGAGTCACACAGCCCTAGCAAGTTTAGCAGATCCAGAGCCGAAGATGAGCGGGGTGAAGAAGGTGACGGACGTTGCGGCCAAGGCCGGGAAGGCGATCGACTGGGACGGCCTGGCCAAGATGCTCGTCTCCGACGAGGCCCGGAAGGAGTTCGCCAACCTCCGCCGCACCTTCGAGGACGTCAACCACCAGCTCCAGACCAAGTTCTCCCAGGTATCCTCCCAATCGCCGGGGCCCCATCCCTGTCTCGCGCCGATCTGGCAAATGTGCCTAGGGTTTGGTCCTCGGTCAGATCAGATCGGGGGAATCATTACGTTTCGATAGCCCACGCGGTTGCGCCCGGGATCTGCTCCTGGAGCAAGATGGGATTCGCAGATCCATCATCGGGGGACAATCAAATCTCGGTTTCGCCTTTAGGATTTACTTGCCCAGTTGGTTTAGTTATTAAACTATTGAACGATTTAGGGATTTGATGTGAGGATTTGAGAGGAGGTCGAGACATGAGCAAGAACATTTGGGGGAATTTCTGGATGGATAGTACGTCCCGTGTCTCGCCCTATTGTTCCTCTTATATCTTTGGTACATCTTATATTTTTCTGCGTGTAGAACTACATATTCCTAAATCACTACGCACCCCAACATTACCGACTGGAAAAGGTGTGGCTTATTTCATCTCTCTTGTAATCCAAATATTGCTTTTGAACATGAAATTGGAAACTCTTGTGAGGTTCTCAATAGAGGCATGCATGGATGAACTAAGTAGCCTTCTTTGGCATGTTACATGCTTGTAAAGTTTAACCCTGTTTGTTTGGTATCTTTGAATTTAACTTGCGTATGCTAGTCTTACGGCTACATATGAAACATGCATCGCCATTTCCGGCATATCGACTGATATGAGAGATCTATATCTATTGCTACTGCAGGAACCAAAGCCAATTGACTGGGAATACTACAAAAAGGGAATCGGATCGAAAGTTGTGGATATGTACAAGGAAGCTTATGATAGTATGTGTATTTCGTACTCTCCATCTACTTGCATTTCTAGGAAGCCAGTGTGCTATAAATTTGTAAACAAGATGGTTTTGATTTAATGTTGGATTTTTAACTAGTGGATTGTATGTCTTCCGAAGATTAAGAATTAGGATACCAACTGTAACTTGCTTATAGTTCAAAATGCTCCCTTCACAATATTATAGTAGTGTTGTATACTTCATGTATGCATTCTAATACATCATGTTTTAGGTTTCATCTCCCTTCTTGAGGGTGCCCCTAGCAATATGTTGTATGACAGTGTTAGGAATTTCAATCCTGCTATGTATTTTGATTTATTCACACCAAATGATTTAGCATTTAGTTTTTGCTACTTTCCAGTATAGCTGTTAGTCTCGCTAGTCTATGCTCATTCAATCTGTTTAACCTCTCATTGATACACCAATCAACGGAACTAATGCAGGCATTGAGATCCCAAAGTATGTTGACACTGTCACTCCTGAGTACAAGCCAAAGTTTGATGCTCTGGTGAGGATTCACCATTATAAATATGCTTCACTTTCCTGTTATTCGCATAGGCACCTTCTTTGGTACAAATTGGATTGCCACTGATGGCTCTTCCACTCAGATCCTTATGAACTTTCTTTTGAAAATGCATAGTTAATCGAAATGAAGGAAGCAGAGAAGACATCTCTGAAGGAATCAGAGAGGATAGAGAAGGAGATTGCTGAATTGAAAGAGATGAAGGTGAGGTGGATCTTTGACAAATTTGGTACCAGTTGCTTTTACATTCATCCTAACATCTTGTTTACACATGCAGAAAAAGATCAGCACAATGACAGCAGACGAGTACTTCGCGAAGCACCCTGAACTCAAGAAGAAGTTTGATGATGAGATCCGTAATGATTACTGGGGATACTAGATAACGGCGAAAGTCCAAGTTCTTTTACTAGAACATGCAATAATACTTATTTGTCCCTCTGGAATCTCATCATCCATACTTGGGTGAATTCCATAACATGTGGACTGGGCTTGTTGAAATTCCAACATAACTCTTATCTTTGTGCTTTCTGTTGGACCTCATCATTTTAAGGGTTGCCAGCTTATTTCAATGAAATTTTGTCTTGTGTTTTAACTTTTGCTCCTTTGTACAAGAGGATTTCTGCTATGGCTTGATTCCTCCATGTACCTTGTCGTTTGTCAATGTGCTCATCCTTGATAGACACCGATCTTTAGGCTGGGAGAGAGGAGTTAACCTAACATGTGACATGTCTGTAACAACATTGTGCATTTCTGATGACTGAAGCTTTCTTAAATTCGTGAACTGCAATGATGCATACTAGTACGTCCCAAGAAAATGGTATCCAGTAATTGAGTGCAATGATGCATACTACTTCCTCCTTCCTAATACAAGTCTTTTTAGAGATTTCAATAAGGACTACATACAGATGTATATAGACATCTTTTAAATTGTAGATTCACTCATTTTGCTTTTCTATGTAGTCCACATTGGAATCACTAAAAGGACTTATGTTTAGGAACGGAGGCAGTAGAATGGAGCGCTGACATGAACTGATGCTGTAAGAATTCCATCAGTGATTACAAAGTTCAATACAATCCACCCATATTCTGAGCTCAATAGAACAATTACCGCTTGTTTGGGTCGCCTGATTTCATTTCATTTGGTAAGGGTATTGGCTGAATCGAGACCCCAAATCCAAATTTCATGTTTGGCTGGCACTACGATTTAGAGGTGAAATCCTTGCCAACACCAAAATGAGGAACAATATAACATTGAACCTCTACTGTTCACACATACAACAATGTTTTGCTTTAAACTGAAACTTGCCAGTACATACTCCCTCCGTTCGGAAATAACTCCTTGCGTCAGTTATTTTCAAACGGAGGTAGTAGAAAATAAAGCAAAAGGAGAACATTTAACATAAGACTTTGTAAAAAGTTCAATCTTTGCAATGCAACAAAGGTTCACAGCAACATCAAATGATGACAATTTAGCCAAGGTTACATTGAAACTGAATATTTCCATTCCTAATACCACGGAGGAAGATTTTCATTGCTTGAGAATCTTTCTGTCTTCATTCTTTCCTTCATTGCCATACTATGCCCAATATTTGATGACCTATTGCCTGTAGCAAGGGTTTCTTTGTTTTCCTGCAAAATGTGATTGGAAAATGTTCTCACAGTGTACAGACTGTAGATTGTAAGTAATAATGGTGACTCTAGCGACTCGTACATTTCTAATATGTACATATGATTGTCATATATTCCTGGGTAGCATTCAATATGCCTAGCCATGTAGCTTACACAAAGGTGTAAGAAGAAGATCACACGAAAGAAGATAAACAATCAAGATATTGAGTAAGATAACAAGAAAGGTGTATCATCACTATATTGTACCAGATTAAATGAAGAGGACATAGAATGAACACCCAACAAAGCACATAGCATGAAAAGGCTGGTATAATGCACACACAGCTAGAAGGGAAGAAACTGCAGGGACTGTTCGTTAAATAAATAAATACTCACTCGATTAGTATACATACATCTACTTTTGGATAATGCATTGTAACATGGGTGGTAGCTAGGAGAAGCAGTAAGAGAGACCATGCTAAATAAATAAGTGTCATTTCTATCCCATTGGTACCAAAGTCACTAAGCCATGCCTTAATTAATGTTAGTACTACTGTTAGTAGTACCATGTAGAGCTAATTTTTACACATTAGTACTTTATTCGCAAAAAATGTTATAATAGAAAACGAGCAGAACTTTACTTGAGATATTACGCGCTTGGCAATGACTAGCAATCAATGTCAAAGAGCCAAAAGACAAGCTTAATTAACTTCTGGAATATATCTGCGATGTTCCTAGAGAGGCAAACACAAAAAAAGTGCAGCTGGCTATGCATAGAAATCAACTAGCAGAGAGCCAGAAACAAGCTTGATACAAATACTAGATGTTGAGCACGATGAATACCATTCACAGTAAAGAAATCTTCTTCTGGTAATCAAATCGATAGACACATTTACATCAGGCTTGTAGTGGGAGTATTTTTTTTTGACAATCCTAGGGCTTTTATTATTGATTAATCATGGTCATTGCCTGTGAGATATTTTCACATCTTTATGTCCAACAAAATTTCTTAGAAGTTGTGCTTTCTGCTAGAAATGATCAAAGATCTACCTAGAGGGTGGGTGGGGGGGTGGGGTGGGGGGTGAATAGGTATAATTACAATTTTTAATTATTACTTGGGAATTTTAGGCAATTATGAGGAATATGAAAGTGAGCCTAAGAATTGCAAAAGTGATACTAGTGCTAGCAATATACTCAACAAGTAGAAAGGCAAGCAACCACAATAAGATATAGCAAGTAAAACAAAGCACAAGTAACCATAAGTAAGGAGTTAGGGTTAGGGTTAACCGAAAGCATGTATCCCGATGTTCACTTCCTTGGAGGGAAGCTAGTCACCGTTGAAGGGGTGGGTGTTACCATGAAGGCACAATACATCTCGACGGATCACCCTATTCTCCTTGAGATATCACCACGAAGGCGATTCTCAACCACTAGTGGTAGACCTTGAGGCGGCCTCCAAACCTTCATAAGCTTTTCGGGGGTAATCACAACAACTGATTCCTTTCCGAAGAACTCCTACCGCCTAAGAGTCTCCAACCTCAAACAATAACAAGAACAATGGGAAAAAGCTAAGACTTGCTCAAATCAAGATTTCCTTTGGTCAAGAGAGGGGGAGGAATGTATCTATCACTTGGTGGAAAATCTCTCAAGAACTCTCAGAAATCTCTCCGGGATCTAAGATTTGGTGAAGGAGGGAGTGAGAGGGAGCACTTGGGTGTTTTAGGGTTGCTTTGAATGAAGTGGTCAACCAACTCCCGGAATAGGAGAGGGGTATATATAGTGTAGCTCCGAATAAAGCCGTTTGAGTGTAAAGTGGTTGTTAAGTACCGAACATCCGTTGTATCACTGGACACCTGGTGGCTGGAAGACATGCACAGCGATATGAACATCGTAGGCAAAGAACATAGTGGGGGACCGGACATCCGGTAAAGTACTGGACATCGAGTGGTGCATTCAGCTACCGGACATCTGGTGCATACTGGACATCTTGCTCGGATAACATAGCTTCTGTTGGGTTCTGGCCGGATTTCTTGTATGCTCATCCAGAGCCAGGGTGATGGACCAGACATCCGGTGTGTACCAAACATCCAGTGTTTGAAAGTCATGTACATGAAGATGCAGGAGGGACCGAACATCCCGTGGAGTACCGGACATCTGGTGGAACATTGAGCCACGGGACAACCGGTGCCAACCATAAGTCCAGCCCAAATCACATAGCCACTGGTGCCCGGGGACCGGATTTTCGGTGTGTACCAGACATCCAGTGCTAGGACAATAGACCTGACATCCATTACGACAGTGATGGCAGTGGAGCACAGGTGGTGCACTATAGATTAGGAAGTCCTATACAATTTTTCCGTGAAGTATAGAAGCAGAGTTTCTTGGCTGGAGTATGGGTGTAGCATTTGCACTGGATATGAGTGGAATATTGGGTAAGGAGTGAACGTGAAATATGTTAGAAAGTGTGAGCTTGGGCTTATCTCTTCAAACCCCATCGATCCCCACTTAATAATGTGGGATCCCTATAGTCAAGAACAAACCCAAAAGGCTACGCATATATATTAGAAATAAACCCAAGAATTACATGTCATTTTTGGAAAAAACGAGCTGAAAACAAAGATTTGATAATGGTTCAAGGACTGCAAGAATTTTTGGAAAAAACGAGCTCCCTCCCTCCCTCGTCCGCCGCCGCTCCCTCCCACCACCTCCTCCTCCTTCTTCTGCGCCCTAGGAGCCCCGCCGCCGCCTGCTACTCCTCCACCGCCTCGCCTCTTCCTCCTCCCCGCCTTCCCATCGCTTAGGTTGGCGGTTAGCGGCGGCTCGATCCACTCCGTGGTTTCAGATGGGCCGCCTTCCCCATCTCTTGTCCGTGTCCGGTGCCGTCACTCGATCTTGATCTTGGGAGCATGCGGGAGAGAGGCGTCGTGTCTATTGCCAGGACGGGACATGGGGGTGGAGGCGAGCGAGAGAGCGGATGTTGCTGAAGAAGCTGGGGAGGCAAGACGAGGGCGGCGTGGCGTTCCGTGGCCGCGGTGGCCAGAGGGGCGGCTCCATGTCGCGGTGTATGAGGTGCCTAGAGGAGGATGCTGCGGCAGGTTAAACTCCTCTCCCGTTGTAGAGCAGTCCGCAGTGCCATCACCGTCGTCCTTGCCTTCGAGCCATCCGTGCCGCCGTCGCCGTCGCCTAGAGGACGCCGGTAGGAAGCAGCAGCTCACCGTTTCCTTGGTCCCCGCCGACGCCAAGCGAGAAGAGAAGGTGAGATCGAATTTGTCTGATCTTTCTTTTTCCCTGTCCCTCCCATGGATTTTCCCGGATCTTGGTGAGCTCCTCAACCACCAGATTTTGCGTGTTCTGTGAATCCAATCCTTCCGCCTGCAGGGGGTGCTTTGGGGTTTCTGTAGGGACGAGGAGAGGATTTGTGATGCGCATCGCCGCCCCTCTCTCTTTCTCTCGACTCAATCTCATTTTTTCCTTCTAAACAGTCAAATTGCCAGTCAGTTTAGCTGTACTGAGCGACAAAGAAAAATGTGCAGGCTTCTCTTTGTATCCCATGCACGTGTGCTGTAGTTGTAGCAAGAAAATTCTTCGGATTTCCCTGGCAATCTGTCAGTTTAGCTTCAGGCATTCCTTTGTATCATTCAGACTTATAGTTATTTTCTTACTTTCTGTAGGCACGTGTGCTGTAGGTGTAGCAAATTGGACAAGCTACATCGCTAATGCCGGGTGTACGGAGCTCAGGAAGGCTATCTGCAACAAGCTTCAGGGTACGTGCACACGGATGCATTTCTTATTTTCAGAATATCCATATTGAATAAGTAGTCTAATTGACTTCCTTGTCGCTCGGTTATCGATATGCAGAGGATAATGGTCTAACCTATAGCCCAGATCATGTGCTAGCGACCAATGGGGCTAAGCAATGCACTACACACGCTGTTCTTGATGTTCTCTCATGTGGTGATGAGGTAAAGTTATCATCTTTGTATATCACAATTTTCTAGGATAAACACTTTTCATTCTAGATTAGATAATACCATGAAAATATCAGCACCAAGTGTTTATCCTGTAGTCCTTTTTGTTGTTCCATGTTCCTAAAATTTAGCAAACTGCTTCATTTTCTTTTAAACTGCAATTTTTGTTTGGGTCTTCCATGCTTTGTCATTAACTCATGATGTGGATGATGCAGCGCCATGGATCAGTCCCTGCTATAGGAGAGAGAGAAGATGAGAGGATGAGAGAGAAGGAAGGAGAGGAGGGAGAAAGAGAGAGGAAAGAGTACCTGGAGGTGCGTCGACCGGCGTCGGCATGTGCTGGCAAGGTTGGGCGGGACCGGGTGGTTGGCTGCGGCTCCGTGGTTTCAGATGGGGCACCGTGGGGAGCCAGGGAGGAAGCTTGGCCCAGCCATGGCGTTGGTGCTGCGGAGAGCCGCCTCGCGCTACTTCATCGTCGACACTACAGGCTTCGCCGCGGCCTACGCGATGCCGCCCCAGGGGGATCAGCAGCAGCCCCCCTCGCTGCAGGGGCCCAGCCAGCAGGTCGGGGCCAAGCTGGGGCCCTGCATCGAGTGCAGCGCCACCGGCACAAGAAGTGCTCTGGGTGCAAGTGCATGCATATTGGTGCGCCCCCACCCCCCGCCCTCGTCCCCCTCCCTATTTCTTGGTATGACATGGTTGTGTGCGTCCTGATCTTGCATTGCCGCTGAGTCCCTGCGGAATCGTGGCGCCCCCTTTCTGTAATTCGTTGCTTGATGCGTGCTATTGTGCCGGGATCCTCCACCGTTCTTGGCCCTACCCCCGGTGTCCATGAATGTAGATTGTGATTTCTGTCGTTTCTTGGATGCTTTGGGAAATTGGGTCTTACCTTACCCCTGTTGTCCATTATTGCGAAATTGTGATTTTGCTCTTGCTTCTTGGATGCTTGTGTAATTCGGTGTTTAGGTTCAGTGATTTTAGTGGTTCTTGAGGATCCAAGACATACATAGTAGATGGGAACCTCTGTTCTTGTGAGGTTATTGAGTGGTGATCATGCGGTTTGGTGTTCTCATGAGATAAGTGCCTTCTTGCGGGCCCCTTGCATCTTATTTGTGCGATTTGGCTGTGTATGTCTATAATAGGTACTTTGCTTTTTAGGATTAATGATTAAGCGGTTCATGGTGTTGAGCATAAGGTAGTTGATGAGCCAGGGAGGCGGCTTGGCCCAGCCATGGCGCTGGTGCTGCAGACTCCCCGCCGCGTGGCGTCTCACTGCTCGTCCCTTCTGGTCACACCTCCCCATGTGAGTTCCTCCACCCTAATTCAGCTCCCCTTGCTATCTAATTTCAATTTTGTTTCGCATGTGGGTTTGGGTGGCCAGGAGATTTTGCACCACCAACTATAGCAACACCTTTTTTTTGCCAGTTAGTGTTACGGTTCCTGCTGACGGTGTATATCCCTTGAACAACAATCTTCCATTTTCAGCTGCTACACATCCAACTGCAGTAGCAAATACCTCCATCCCCGATACACTGCGGATGGTAGCTCTGAAACTATTGGTTGCTTAAGTAGTTTCTGTCAAGTTGTATATTTAGCTGTTGGCTGCCATTTGTAGTTGCAGTTAGTATCTTCTTTATTTCACACCATGTTTTCTTATGTCTTGCTTCTATCTTGCTGGACTTGTGGGATCTAAGTGATCTATAATTGTGTTTTCTGGTCATTACATCAAAAAATGTATCCCCACTTTCAAAGATGATCCTTGTTTGTTGCAAGGGAAAGATCTATTCTTGCACTGCGCTAAGCACATCACAAGTAGGTAGGTTAGGTTATTTATGTGAAGTTTTCTTGCTATATATGTTGTGGAATCAAGGTGTCTATTGACCAAATGAAGAATGATATATCTATCTGCATATTTTTCTTTTTAGATGAATTTGACTAACTATGCCTACTCTTTCAGCTTAAAGTGTATTTGAGAACCCATGCACTTGACCAAATGGTTCACGCAGTAGCTGCTTCATTTGGCATTAGAATGATTACCAAATTTTGCTACGAACTTATGCTGCTACTATAACCTTTTTGTAGGTAAATTTGAAGCCTAAGGTGCCAACAAAGGTAGTTTGTGCTGAACATCTTGAGTTACAGAACGAGATACTCACACTGCTTAACATACAGAGGCAAGTACTTTCCTAAAGGAGCTCCTGAATGCTTTAGGCTTTGATGTCTGCTTTAGTCTGATATTTCCATTTGATCTTCCAAAAGGAGCAACCATCACAGTGCTGAAATTATGTTCCACTTGATGGTTCTTAATTGTATTTCTCAGTTTAGGTTTGGACTTGCACTATAGGTGGTTGCAATCTCAGGCTTTGCGTGTCTGTCTATGACATCCTTGCCGTCGAAGGCGGATTCACCTTTCCATGATAGGGCTGCTCGACGTATAAAGTAATTAGTGCCATCATCTTTGCCATCCATTTATCTTTATTAAGGAATGTGATGTTACTACTTACTAATTATGTATGTTGTTTAGTATTTGCAGAAGCATTCTCAACTTTCCTCTGTACTTTCTCTTTTCTCTATACTTTGTTTGGGTAGTATTTACCCTGTCCCGAGAATAGCAGAGATAGACATGCCTATGTGTACAGCTAAGTAATCAAAATAGTTGAGATAGACATGCCTATGTCTACAGGAAAACCAGCTTAACATTCATATCTCAACTCCCTATACACTCTGACCAGACATAAAATTAAGCTTAGGTCAGCAAACTGGAAAAAGGGCATATATGGTTACCGTGTAGAGTATGTGAGTAAATACACATGTTGCATGGTGCATGTTTTTTGCTGTGAGTTTCTTTGTATGCTAGCGGAGCTCGAGTTCAATAGTTCTTCACATTACATATTTTATTCACCCCCGTACTGCATTTCTGTAAAATACATTGGTTCCAGTCTTGACTATGGGCTGTTTTGCCATGCTTACATCAGAGCTCAAAAGTAGATGTCATCAGCAAGTAGGTGATACATGTCTATCTGATTTAGCATTTTGGAATTGCTCACAACATTTCTTTCGGCATGTCAATGAAAATGGCACCTTCCCATTCTGATGTTCATTATGTTTCTTGAAGCCCTCACCATCTTTATATTCATTACATATTCTCAAAAGCTTATTTCTTAATAATACCTAAAGTGAATACCATGAGCTACCTCTCCAGTTTATTCTTATTTGAGTATTAAGAGCACCTACATTGCTTTGGTTCTGTATGACTGATCAAATTTACACACACCTCAATCATAGTAAAATCTGGAAGACGACGTAAAAGAATCAAAGAAAAGTAGAGATGCACAATAGTTTTTGCTTTTCAGGGATTGTTCTTGGGTTCAACTTTCGCCGGCATGTTGTTATTATAGAGTTACCGTATCTCTTTGAATCGTCATATGTACTCCAAACTCTTATAGATTATGCAACTAGCTAATGGTTGGAACTTTTACTCAACTTTATTATAGGTGGCACAAAGTCATGTTAGTTGCCATTTTATTGCTACAGATATGTTCTTGTTCTGATTGTTTATGTGATGATTATATTCATGTGTATGTAGCACAACCTCATGTTTACATTTGGCTTGAAGTCGGCTGTACTTTTTTTTGCTTTTGTTACAAGATATATCATCAATTTCTTGTCTGGACGTACTTTTATTAGTTTGCTTCTAACTGCATCTTAATATGTACTCAGTAGGCTCTACAGGATTCGATGATGGATGTGTGAATGTGAGCAATCAGGATATAAATTTCTTCCAACAGCAAGACATGCTGATTAGATTCAGGAATATGTTCTTGCGTCCCAGCTTTGCAGCTTCACGTTGTAGGACTAATATTTGGTACCTGACATGAGATTGAGAAGTACCATGCTTTAATTAATTAGTACATACCTTGTGCAGGGCACATAAAATATATCTGATATCGGTTTTTTGTTATTTATATTTTTATCTTTTCTACCCTAATTCAGTAGCACCATTTCTTGATGTTATTTCTCTATAGGATTGTTGCTTCCACTATAGCTTTTCCCCTCTGAAATGAATTTGAATTAGGTCACTTTAGTGTCAAGGTAAAAATTTCTTTGTTCTCGGGAAGAGCCAATATCCTAGGTGATCGTTAAATATTATTAATAATTACCAATTAATAATTATGTGCTTGACTGTTTGTTGATGACCAATAATTATGTATTTCACTTATAAGTAACTATCTAATTTGCATGTTCCATTTTATTTCAGATGTAACACATTCTTTGTATGTATTCTGATGGATTTTAGATATGCTCACTTGATATCATTTTTTTCTCTTGACTCTAAAACATGTATGTACAAGCTATTTAAGAGGGACAAGAAGGCGGAATAGCCTCGCTTATACAGTTTCTGACTGCTAACAGTGCCATCATCAATGAGCTTCACTCTAAAGTCTGTTCATGGGAGGGTTGGGCTTCCTTCAATGCTAGGGCTGAAATTGGAGAATAAACAAGGGGTTGACATGCTTGTGAAGTTCTATTAGGTATGCTTCTCTCTCTCCCCAAATCTTTCGGTTCCTGAAGCACAAACCCTGTCAGTTTGTCCATATGTAGATTTTTTCCCTTCTTGTTGGTGCACTATTCTCGGGTTTTTGTGTGTTTCTTTCTTGCGGCCAGCTTGACCATTTACTCTGGAAGGAGTTATTCAACTAAAAAAGAGCGAACAAGTTGAGATTCTTTTGTCTTGTCCATATCGTTCCTACAATGTTGTTTGGGTTGATTTTCTTGCTTTTTTGTAGTTTGTGGAGAGAGTTAAGTAGTAGGGTAGCCTTTCTATGGTGGCGATCGCATGCTGTGCAGCCGAGTGTAGTTAATTTGGTGGTTCATGTTACAAGAAAAATCATTCCTCTGTAGGTTTCAGGTTCCTTTTGTTGTGAGGTGCTCCATGGCCCTTTGCTTGGTTGCTCTGTGGTGAGGCAATAGAGATAATTAGCAGTCTTGTATACTAACCAAGAGAACATCCATTTCATGATTTTGGGTATTGGGTTCTCTTTGCTAAACTAGCTGCAGCTAGATGAGAGAAGTAGTAAGTAATATCAGGTGCATAATTTCTATCAGTCTGTGTATTCTAATGACTACCGATATCCCCTTGCCTGTAGTGTGGCACTGAATCAATAGTCATTTTTGCACAATCATGTGTCATGTTCCTTTATGAATCATATAATATCAAGAGACAACTTATGGAACTGTTCAGATTTTTATGGCAACCCTAACTTCGCTAGGTAATAACTTTTTTTGGTCTTTATCCAACTGGTTTTTATCATATCAAATTACTGCAGAGCGTACTGATTTTTTGTCACCTAGCAACGGTGCCTTTCAGTTCAACTAACCTCCGAAGGTTTAAGGTGAACACTGAGATATTTTTGGGTTTGTTTGAACTGTTGTGTCTGTCCACTTGAGTGCCTCCATATGTGGTTCTCCTGTTGCATTAGTTATATTATTATTTTTGATCATCTTGCCCAAAACTAAAGTTTCACTACATGAAAAATGACTACTTTATTTTATACCATGTTATCCTCTTTCTCTTCCCCACAGGACAGCGTCTCCCCGCGTTCTCGATCTGGCGCCGCCACATATCATGATTCTGGATCGGGCGCAGGTCATCGCCATAAGAGAGCCTGGCTGGTGTGGTCTTCATGCTTGGTGTGTAGAAGCACGGGGGATGAGTAGGACGGGCATGGTGAAGGAGCAGCTAGGCTGGAGCTCCGGCGTTGCTCGTGTCATGGTCGAATGGAGCCGGCCATCACTATGGGCTGCTGCTCACCGGTCATCATTCCCCAATCTCAGTTGCTCATCTTTGGCTTCACCATCTTCCTCCCCTGATCATGCATCTATTTTAGATCATATAATTATGCTATATCATATATGTTGTTTAGTTCAGACTTGTGCATGTGCATGCATTGGCATTGATTTAGACAGAGATATTGCATGATTTGTACATAGAAGGAGTACAGATGATCTAGGAATAAATGTTTGAATAAAGTTAGTAGTGAGATTTAGATCTGCACTGTTCTGTTTTATGTAGATTCTAAGCTGCAAAATCATACATGGTCCTGTTAGTAATTTGTTTGAGTTCTGAGTTTACGCATTTTCCCTTCGAATGTTTGTATGTGTGATCACTTGCTTTTAGGTTCCCAGTGGTATATCATGAGAAGTTTTTTACTCTGCACCGGGTGATCAACTACATATTTAGACGAATACACTATTCAGGACGAGGAACATTAAGATTTCTAATGTTGTTTTCCTCTTTCAAGATTGCAGTTTTCATAAGCCTTAGATAGCTAAGGTACACATAGTTTTTATTTAACATTTTTTACTGTTCTCTCATCTCCTATATGGTGTTTAAGAAATACTAATGTAGACAATTCAAATTTTTTAAATACCTTCCGGCCAATTATGTGGGGAAGGTGCAGCAAGCCGACCCCCGCGTTGTAGTAGAGTGGAGCTGGCAATTTTATGATCGGTCTCTAAATATTTATACTTGCACAATTTGAATTAGCTTCACATGGTATATAGTTTGAACATAGGTATTCCTTAATTTTTCATATAAAAGGTTTAGAATTATTACCCTCAGTGCTAAAACTCGAAGTTACTAATAAATGCAAACGTTTCTGTTACAAAAGGTTTAGAATCATTACCCTTGATGCTTGAATTTGGACCTTGCACCTTACTTGGGTAACATAGAGCCAAATGGCACATTGTTCAAATACACGTTCACAACACTTGGGTTTGACATGTTCTCTATTCTTGATCAAACATAAAATTACTAAAAAAGGCAAATATTTCTCAACACGAACATGGTTTCAAATGGGTCTCTGCGCCATTTGGCGCACCGGGTCATCTAGTGTATATTAACAATAGATAGTAGGTTAGTTACAAAGGCAAAGAATGACGGTGCCGGTAGAAACATAAAACCTCTCAAAGTAATAATAATACAGAAAAAGCAACAAGGACGTTTCATCACCCCTTCAATAAAAGGGTCATTGCTAACAATAACAGCTTGTGTAGAACTCTAGCCGTGTTTGGCCCGTGAGATGATTTTGAGATGGAAATAAATCAAAAGAAGGTTAGTATTGAGCACAAATACTTGAAAGGAAAATAACATGTAGCACATCATCGACTTCAAGGTAAAATTGAATACAGTGTTACTTTCAATAGATACCAAAATATCACTTATCAATGCTAAAATTTGATTATAAAATAAGTAACGCTAATATAAAAAACATGTGTCTCAGGAGAACCCAAGAAGGAAGTCTCAACATATCAACTCCTAGAACAAGCTAACACATGCCATTTTTGTCACTTAGAAAGATTTGATAGGGTACAGGGACTACAAGAATTACATTCTATCAACAAAGTAGATACCCATTTTTCGGTGATCTAACCTTGACTATATTGTACGAATACTTTAGCAGTTATGTGCCTTTGGCAAACAAAATATAACTCCAAATGACAGCAAAAAATATAGTCAAATGTAAGAAACCACTTGAAATTCAGAAACAAACACGATTACTAAAGCCAAGTTTTAAAACACCACAAAGGAAACATTTCTTTGTCGACTATTGTTAACAACATGTGGCAGGACTAGGTATCAAATAGGAAATCCATCTTCAACATAAATAGAACGGTAGTAATCCATGATGAAGAACAAACGATGCTGAAGGTTAACCAATTAATAAACCCCTTCAATAACTGAAAAAGGCATGTTCCCTAAGACCAGACGGGGAATAGGAAATTTATTCAACACCAATTCCACACTAGGAATTCGTGATGGAGAATAGTTGTTGTCAATGTTCCAACTATTAAATCAATTCACATGTGCTGTCACCGAGAGAATCGAAGACAGGAGCAACTAATCAAGCAAGCATGTACCAAGGGAGAGAAAATAGTGGTTAGTTGTCCAGGACAGTTGCCCACATGAATTATTCCGGATAACAAGCATTGCCATTAGTCAAGGATGTAAACTGAATATTCAGAGGGAAACTAAAGCTGGATGTATTGTAATGTGCAGACATCATAGCTTTGGCTAGACTAGTGAGGTAATAAGCATTCTGATGCAGAGCTAACCACATTGGACATCATAAACTGTAGGTCACCCGATCCACAAATCAGTAGTTGTGCAGAGACAAAGAAACAAGAAGACTGCTAACAATTAATCGAGAATGGCATATCTATCATTCTATTGGTGTGCATCAACTTGGAATATGAGGCATGTCCTTTAAGAAAATTGTTAATTGTACATCTGCACGTCATAACTTTTTTTCGATAAATGGCGCTTTTATTATCTCAAAATATAGCATCAAGCTGATACAAAGCATTTGGAGTATCACCCGGCCTCTGCATAATTACGATGCACACAGCCAAACACCAAAAATCTGATAAAAAGGAAAGAAAAAAACGACAATTCGGCAACAGTAGAGTCCTATAGACCGACACTATGCCTATGTCGAAACGTTGGCAGACCGATCCAGAGATTATGCTGCCATCCATGCTGGGTAAAAACCTCCGTAGCCACCTGCTCCAACCACGTACACACCACTTTGAATAGCGGTTGGTACTCCGCATGTTGTAGCATAGACCACATATGGAGCGAGTGGGTACAACGGAAGATAACCAGCAGAGGAGAAGCATTTTTGTCATTAAAAACCAAATCGTTTCTACATAGCCAAAGCGACCATAGTAAGGCATACGCTCCCACCTTATTAGCGTTTTGAACCTATTTGAAATACCGTCCAACCAATGACCAAAAATATTGGTAACACTTGTGGGCGGATACAAATTTGACACTATTTGGGTGACTGACCATGTAGAACGCGCAAACTTGCAAGTAAAAAGAGGTGTTTGATTGTTTCATCATGAGTACAAAAACAACACTTCTTACTTCCTGGCCAGTTGCGTCGTGCGAGGTTGTATTTGGTTAGCACAATACCTCTACGAAGATATCACATGAATATTTTAACTTTTAGTGGAATCTTTGCCTTCCAGATTTTCTTGTTATTGCTCACCTGTACCTCAGAATGCATGAGGGCACGATACATAGAGTCTACCGTGAAAGACCCCGATGTAATAAGGTTCCAGCGAAACACATCACGCCCTTGCGTCAGGTTAATCAGATCCAGACGGGATAAGCGATTATGCCATGACATAAGTCGGGCGCCAACCAAATCCTGCCTGAACGAAATATTCGGCGGGGATGAGCTAAGCACCTGCGCAATAGTACTGTTCTTATCACGAGCAATGTTGTACAAAGCTGGATATTGTTCTCGGAGACTGGCATTGCCTAGCCAGATGTCTTCCTAGAAATGAATCTCCGGCCCATCCTTTATCGTGAAAGACTCAAAGCGAAAGAGTTGTTTCTTTGCCGCCATTAGGCCAACCCAAAAGTTTGAGTCGCCAGGTTTCCAATATGCCTGAGACACCGCCTTTTGGCCTAGATACTTGTTGCGCAACATGGTTTGCCAAACATCATCCTCAGTAAGAAGTTTGAACAACCATTTACTTTGTATGAAGTCCATCAACCTGGGTGATGCAAAGATCTCCTTTGTTTGCAGTCTAGCAACCTGGGTGATGCAGGCCCCGAGCCCGAGCATGGTGTCAGTCTTCTTGTAGCCGAGGGGCTACATGCCACGATGGTGCGCCTGGCGCCTACACGCACGCGTTCAACGCTTGCGCATGCCTCCAGCTCATCAGTGGAGGATACACCGTCGAGGAAGTGGTCCTATGCGGTTCTGGATCCGCACAACCGACGACCGGCAGACGCTCTACCAAGTCAAGATGATTTGGCCTTGGTGGAACTTGTTGTAGGGAGGAAGGAAGAGGACACAATAGGCGCAGCTCTATTCGCATCCTCGTCGTCATCTCCGCGGGAAGGAAATTGCACAAAACACCTACTTTTGGTGCCAGTTTTGCACAGAACACATACTTTACAAATTTGTTGTACAAAACACTACATTATTGAGGTAATTTGTTGCAGCTAGATCTAATCCACCATTTGAATGTGTTGACATGATTTCTGACAAGTGAGTCTAGTTTGGAAGTGCATCGCGTCAAAAAATAGTTGTCTCATCAGCAGCCAACTAGAACTGTCAATATCTCACAATTCTTTGTTTCAATTGAGCTGAATTTTTCCAAGAATATTAGTGAGTGCATATATGATTTATTGTATTTTAATATTTTTTGAAAATGTAAAATTTAAACAAAAAATTAAACAAGTTAACTAACATTGCAAATATCTCACAAACTGTTGGTCCAAATAAGCTGTTTTTCCTAGAATATTATATTAGATACATGTGTGATTTATAGAAATTGTTTTCTTGAAAATTTTGAATTTTGAGGAAAAAAAATTGTCTGAGCCAATGTAAATTGCGAGTATCTCATTATAATGTGATCCAAATCAGCTAAAAGTTTTCGGATTCATTACTGGTTACATCTAGCTAATAGCACACCACAAACTTTCATGTGAAAAACATAAGATTGCTATACAATTCTGAAATTGATTGAGGCGAAGGTGTCCCGTTTTTCGATGACATGGTGATTATCGTTTTTGGAGGAGTAGACTTTGACGATCCGACTACGAGAGGTTATTGATGTCGCGCCTTAGCAACCTGGAGCATGATGGAGCATGATCAACCTGACCACGATGGTCTATTTCCTGCAAGCAAACGAAGAACAAGCAAGAAACTAAGATTGCAATCCGGATATTGCGAATATAAGATGAAAGCTTTATTGATCAAGGTGGGGTTCTGTGACGTCTTGGTCTGGTCGTTGAACACAAATGAAGTACGCGAAGTTGCAGCTATGATGAATTTTAATCTAAATAAAACCCAAAGTCTAAACGTCGCCCTAAGGGCTGTATATATGGAGGAGTAGGGGGATTTCGTGGCCCCTTGTAGGAGGGGCCCGAAACCAACCCTAACTTTGTTTCCCCACGCATACAGACTCTAAAAATAGCCTAGGAAGTTGTACTTCGGAATTACATGGGCCTGGCCCAAAAATAAGGTGGCGCAACACCTAGAATAAGCTATGAACAAAATTTATGAAGGGACATCTTGTATATTTTGTCCATGCCCTTGTAGGTCATCACGGAGGCTTCAAAGTGCTCAAATAAGCACTAAAAACGCCATTTTGGATCCTTTCGCATGCGCCTTCATCTCCATGCTTGATCCTGCTCTAGTGTTTATTCCTCATGTCCATGCTAGGACCTTCATTAGTAATCAACACAAATGTATCCAATTTAGGCAACATCATATTCTCATGAACAAAAGAATTGTCACTAAGAAACGGAAGTACCTAGTAATTCAATTCGCGTGCGCGAGCTCTAGTAATTGGTCTAGTATGTATAGCAGTAGGGGTTGTGGGTGTAACAATGGTATTGATGTCCTCATCATCCTCCCCTTTTTGAAATGAAGTCATCCTCGACGGAAGCTCATCCTCCTCACCCAAATAAGGCTTCAAATCTGCAATGTTAAAAGTGGGACTAACCCCAAAATATGTAGGCAACTCAAGTTTATATGCATTATCATTTATTTTCTCTAACACCTTAAAAGGACCATCAGCACGTGGCATTAGCTATGATTTGTGCAAATCAGGAAATCTATCCGTACGCAAATGTAACCAAACAAGATCCCCAGGTGCAAACACAATATTTTTCTACACTTATCTCCAGCAAGTTTATATTTAGCATTCATACGCTCAATGTTCTCTTTAGTTAACTCATGCAATTTTAAGATCAATTCATCATGTTGTTTAGCATCAAAATTAACCTTCTCCAAAGATGAAAGAGGCAAATCAATGGATGCATGAGGTAGGAAATCATACACAATTTCAAAAGGGCACATCTTAGTAGTAGAATGCAGTGAACGATTATAAGCAAATTCAATATGAGGCAAGCATTCTTCCCACATTTTCTTGTTATTCTTCAAAATAGACCTAAGCATAGTAGAGAATGTTCTATTGACTAATTCAGTTTGTCCAGTTTGGGGGTGACATGTAGTACTAAAAAGCAGTTTAGTCCCCAACTTAGCCCATAAACATCTCCAAAAGTGGCTAGGAAATTTAGTATCACGATATGAAAAAATTGTATTTGGCACACCATGCAAGTGAATAATTTCATGAAAGAACAAATCAGCAACATTAGTAGCATCATCGCTTTTCTGACATGGTATAAAGTGTGCATTTTCGAAAATCTATCCACGACAACAAATATGCGAATCCTCCCCTTCTTTGTTCGAGGTAATCCTAAAACAAAATCCATAGATATATCCTCCCATGGAACATTAGGTACAAGCAAAGGCATATATAAACCATGAGGATTGAGTCGTGACTTAGCTTTTTGACATGTAGTGGAGCGAGCTACAAAACGCTCAACATCTCATCTCATCTTTGGCCAAACGAAATGTGTAGCAAATACATCCTCCATCTTCTTCACGCCAAAGTATCCCATTAATCCTCCTCCATGCGCCTCTTGCAACAACAACAGACAAAAGGAGCTAGCTGGAATGCATAGCTTGTTAGCACAGAATAGAAATCCATCATTAACGACGAAGTTGTTCCATGTTCTTCGTTCTTTACAATTCTGCATTACATCTCTAAAATCAGCATCATGCACATATTGATCTTCGATGGTCTCCAAACCAAATATTTTAAAGTCAAGTTGTGAAAGCATAGTATAGCGACGAGACAATGCATAACAATAACATTTTCTTTACCCTTATTGTGTTTGACATAAGGGAAAGTCCCAATGAATTCAACCCATTTAGCATGTCTATGATTTAGTTTAGCTTGACTCTTAATATGTTTCAAAGATTCATGATCAGAATGTATAACAAATTCTTTGGGCCATAAATAATGTTGCCATGTTTCTAAAGTCCGAACAAGAGCATATAATTCTTTATCATAAGTAGAATAATTCAGACTAGGCCCACTCAAATTTTCAGAAAAGTATGCAACAGGTTTGCCATCTTGTAATAACACACCTTGATACGTCCATTTTGCATCATGTTTTCTTACTGTTATTTATAATGTTTTTATCCATAATAATGATTTTTGGAGTAATTCTAATGCCTTTTATCTCATAATATGCAAAGTATACACAAAGAGGGAGAATTCTGGCACCTGGAAATCTATACCTGGAAAAGATACGTCAGGCTACCTATTCTGTACAACTCCAAACAAGCTGAAACTTTACAGAGACTTTTTATGGAATATTTGAGAAATATTGGAGCAAATAACTACCAAAGGGGCCCCACCAGGTGGGCACAACCCACCTGGACGCGCTAGGAATCCCAGGCGCGCCCTGGTGGGTTGTGCTCACTCAGGCCCACCTCCAGTGCCCATCTTCTGGTATATAGGTCATTTTAACCTAGAAAAAACAAGGAGAGGACTTTCGGGACGGAGCGCCACTGTCTTGAGGCGGAACTTGGGCAGGAGCACTTTTTCCTTCCGGCGGAGTGATTCCTCCGGGGGAACTTCCCTCCCCGAAGGGGGAAATCATCTTCATCATCATCACCAACAACTCTTCCATCTTGGGGAGGATAATATCCATCAACATCTTCAACAACACCATCTCATCTCAAACCCTAGTTCATCTCTTGTGTTCAATCTTGTTACCGAAACTATAGATTGGTGCTTGTGGGTGACTAGTAGTGTTGATTACATCTTGTAGTTGATTACTATATGGTTTATTTGGTGGAATATTATATGTTCAGATCTATTATGCTATTTAATACCCCTCTGATCATGAGCATGATTATCATTTGTGAGTAGTTACTTTTGTTCTTGAGGTCACGGGAGAAATCATGTTGCAAGTAATCATGTGAACTTGATATGTGTTCGATATTTTGATAGTATGTATGTTGTGATTCCCTTAGTGGTGTCATATGAATGTCGACACATGCCACTTCACCATATTTGGGCCTAAGGGAATGAATTGTGGAGTAACAATTACATGATGGGTTGCAAGAGTGACAGAAGCTTAAACCCTAGTTTATGCGCTATTCCGTAAGGGACCAATTGGATCCAAAAGTTTAATGCTATGGTTAGAATTTATTGTTAATACTTTTCTCGTAGTTGCGGATGCTTGCGGGAGGGTTAATCATAAGTAGGAGGTTTGTTTAATTAAGAACATCACCTAAGCACCGGTCCACCCACATATCAAATTATCAAAGTAGCGAACACAAATCGAACCAACATGATGAAAGTGACTAGATGAAATTCCCGTGTACCCTCAAGAACGCTTTGCTTATCATAAGAGGCCGTTTTGGCATGTCCTTTGCCTCAAAAGTATTGGGTTACCTTGCTGCACTTCTATTACTACTATCGTTACTTGCTCGTTACAAATTACCTTGCTATCAAACTACTCCGCTACTTACAATTTCAGCACTTGTAGACATTACCTTACTGAAAACTACTTGTCATTTTCTTCTGCTCCTCGTTGGGTTCGACACTCTTACTTATAGAAAAGAGCTACAATTGATCCCCTATACTTGCGGGTCATCACACCTCCTAATCCAATTCCACTAGCATCACATCCAAGCTCGAAAGTCTTATTAAAATCAGGAAGTTGGAGTAAAGGAGCATGTGTCAACTAATCTTTCAATATCGTGAAGGCTTCTTCCTATGCGGTACCCCAAACAGAAGGCACATCCTTCTTTGTAAGATCATTGAGAGGTCTAACAATGATGCTGAAATCTGTCACAAAACGCCTATAGAAATCAGCGAGGCCAAGGAAACTCCTCACTTGTGTGGCAGTTTTGGGCTGCGCCAACTCTCAATAGCTTCAGTCTTGGCTTTATCAACTTCAATTCCCTGTGGAGTAACAACATAGCCAAGAAAAGACACCCGGTCGGTGCAAAAAGTGCACTTCCCAAGGTTACCAAAAAGAACGTGCATCACATAGAGCAAGAAAAACAACACATAAATGTTCCTCCAAAGATCTGCTATAAATCAGTATATCATCAAAGTAAACTACCACAAATTATCCAATGAAAGCACGTAAAACTTCGTTCATTAATCTCATGAAAGTACTAGGTGCATTAGTTAACCCAAAAGGCATGACTGACCACTCATATAATCCAAACTTAGTTTTAAATGTTGTTTTCCATTCATCTCCCAATTGCTGTAGCGACCCGATCCCAATGAATCGAAGTCTCTGTGCTTAAGTGTCATCCCTGGATCAGTATGCTGACACACACAGTACCCGAAGATTTATAACAGAGTACAATCACACACTAATTGCATCGAAAATCTCATAAGGAGTATCTATTACATAAATATGGCTGAAGGCTAACTAAATGAAGTAACCGCGGAAGCTTCGAAGATAAATGAGTCCATCCAACTCCAGAGCAAAACTGAGTGCAGAGGGGGTTGGGAGGTACCGCGACGGCGGCAGTGGTCGACGGCGAGGCGGACGGCAGCGGCGACGGCTTTCGGGCGGCAGCTCCAGCGATCTTCTAGGCTGGCAGAGCGGTCAGGGAGGGGCGGCGCAGTCCGGCGGGTGCGGCGGTGGCGTCGGCGGTGGCGTTGATGTGCGGAGGCTGCTTCTGCTGGTGGTGGTGGTGGTGGTGGTGGTTTGGGGAGGAGAGCGGGTCGGGGCGGCGCATTTATAGGAGGGGGCGACGGGTGGCATGGAGGAGGGGGCAAGGCGAGACGGCGACGGGAGTCCGGGGCGGACACGGCGGATTACTCCCGAGGCGGTGCGCTGGGCTGGGCCGTGGCCTGGCGACTAGCTGGGCCGGCCCAGTTCGGTGAAGGAGATTTTTTTAAACCTTTTCCAGAAATAAGAAAAACACAAAAACTATAATAAATAAAATTCTAAAAATTCCAGAAAAATTCGCATAATTATATGGCCTTATTATTGACCTAGTGAACATTTTTATGGCCTACAAATGCAAGTTTTTGAAAATACATCTTTAGTACTAATAAACTCCACAATAAAATAAATAATCTTGCAAATAAAATCAAATAAAATATTCCAAAATTAAAATTCAATTTCCAATAGTTCTTTGCTATTTTTGAAGAAGTCCTTTTATCTTCTCTCTTTATTTTATTTATTTGTAATAATTGGGAAATAATTTTGAATAAATCAATTTGATCCAATTTGCCAATTTTTGAAAATTTCAAAAATGGATTTTTGGGAAACCTCCAACTCTCTCATTTGGTCCTTGAGTTGCTTAAGGCCCCTTGGATCAGTTTCCAACAAAACAAAAATTCAAAAATGCACAAATTATGAATGCATATGAATGATCTAATTATTAACATCAAATTGAAAATTGGGATGTTACAAACCTACCCCCCTCAAGATCAATCTCGTCCTCGAGATTCGAGTTGGCTAGCAATAGGTTAGGGTTGGGTACTCAAAAAAATTGTCTTGGAGGCATCTGATGGGTTTAGAGTGGATGAGAAATTATAATAGAATAAGGGACTAATGAGAAATTACATTACCCATATGAAAATGAGGCAATAAATTCCAAATCAAACAATTCACACAAGGCACACCATACAAGAAAAACCTACAGGTAAGGTCATATCCACAAGAGATATGATCTCATCATACTACCACAGAATTGTTTATCGGTGTCACTTTACTTGGTAGTGGTGGTCAAACTAGTTCTCCTCAAAACAATGTTAGCTCCAGCTCCATCTTCGCCAGGGTCGTCTTCAAAGGGCACGATCTATCTTGTTGAAATAGAGAAGAGGTAGAAATGAATAGAGAAGAGCATAAGACCAAAAAATATATAGGGAAATCATAAAATAAGTTTTTTTCCTATGGCTTTTCCATTCCTAGTGGTCGCGTCCTACAGTCAACGTGTGCTCTGATACCATCTTGTAGCGACCAGATCCCAATGAATTGAAGTCTTTGTGCTTAAGTGTCATCCCTGGATCGGTATGCTGACACACATAGTACCCGAGGATTTATAACAGAGTTCAATCACACACTTATTACATCGAAAATCTCATTAGGAGTATCTATTACATAAATATGGCTGAAGGCCAACTAAATGAAGTAACTGCGGAAGCTTACTCCACGGCAAAGCTGAGTGCAGAACAACAACCTAGCGCACCTTACTCTGCGTCTGAAAAATCTGCAACATGAAATGTTGCAGCCACAAAGGGTCAATACATTGAATGTATTGGCAAGTCACACCCAAAGTATGAAAACAGACCTATCATCTGCATGCAAGGATATAACAAGTGGATAGCTCTAAGTATTATTTTGCATAAAGCCAATTTTGTCCTACTTCTACTCACTACCCAAATTTTATTCCTTTATATTTTTATTAACCTATTGTTAAATTGGACCGCCTCCAACTTAACCCACCTATGAGAGCCTCCGAGGATCATAGGTTCCCAAATTGTTATTTCCATGAGAGCCCCCGGGGATCATGGTTTAATTAAACCCACATTAGAATAATTATTTAGGATGAGAAGATCTTCCAGAGGTTTCAAGTCCAGTTGCTCAAAGTTGTCCCTAACCAGGGACACGACTAATCATGACTAGTTTGTACACTCTGAAGAGGTTTGCACACTTTTCCCCACAAGACTCGATCTCCTTCGTTGAATTCCTTGCACTGCTTGATGTTTGAGAACCGGATGATCGAGACATAGTATTTCCGAAGAGGTCCCTTAACCGATAGATAGGCCGGTACACCTACAATTTCCCTACATCTGCTAGCCTATCAAGGAAAGGTTTCCCACAACTTACTCAATTAGACAGAGCCCATAATGGCTTGTGGTTGCACACGGAAGCTACTTGATATGAAACATGTCCAACCTTTTTGAACCTGGGCGACATTACCCACCTTTTCCTGAGTAATGCAGAGCCTCCCGGAGGTTACATACTTGTCGACTGGTCCTGACAAACCTTTCCGCCCAGATGATTGATTAATTGGTATTTCAGAGCCTCCGAGGAAATGCAATACATATAAGTTGTTAATGTAGTCATTGCTTAAGTTCTCTCGCAACTTTCATTAATCACACCCAATCCACGTCTACCATAGCATGGCTAAGCAATAACTACACTATAACGATTCCCAAAGTGGCGGCAAGATCATCAGGATCAGGCTAAACATATGGCTATACTATCTGGGTTTTGTTGGGGAACGCGGTAATTTCAAAAAACATCCTACGATCACGCAAGATCTATCTATGTGATGCATAGCAACGAGAGGGGAGAGTGTGTTCAGGTACGCTCGTAGACCAAAGCGGAAGCGTTTAGTTAACGCGGTTGATGTAGTCAAACATTTTCACGATCCAACCGTCCAAGCACCAAACTTACGGCACCTCCGCGTTTAGCACACATTCAGCTCGGAGACGTCCCTCGTACTCTTGATCCAATTGAGGCCGAGGGAGAGTTTCGTCAGTGATACGTCTCTGTCGTATCTATAATTTTTTATTGTTCCATGCCAATATTATTCAACTTTCATATACTTTTGGCAACTTTTTATATTATTTTTGGGACTAACATATTGATCCAGTGCCCAGTGTCAGTTCCTGTCTGTTGCATGTTTTATGTTTCGCAGAAACCCCATATCAAACGGACTCCAAAGGGGATAAAAACAGACGGAGAATTATTTTGGAATATTTGTGATTTTTGGGAAGTAAAATCAACACGAGATGGTACCCGAGGTGGCCACGGGACAGGGGCCCACGCCCACTCTAGGTGGGCGTGCCCCCACCGTCCTGGGCCCCTCGTAAGGCGGTTGATTCCCTTCTTTGGCTGCAAGAAAGCTAATTTTTGGAAAAAGATCTGGGCGAAGGTTTCAATCCAATCGGAGTTAGGATCTCCAGATATAAAAGAAATGGTGCCAGGGCAGAATTCCAGAACACAGAAACAGAGAGAGACAGAGAGATAGATCCAATCTCGGAGGAGCTCTTGCCCCTCCCAAGCCATGGGAGCCAAGGACCAGAGGGGAAACCCTTCTCCCATGTAGGGAGAAGGTCAAGGAAGAAGAAGAAGAAGGGGGGCTCTCTCCCCCTTGCTTCCGGTGGCGCCGGAACACTGCCGTGGGCCATCATCATCACCGCGATCTTCACCAACACCTCCATCATCTTCACCAACATCTCCATCACCTTCCCCCTTCTATCTACAGCGGTCCACTCTCCCGCAACCCGCTGTACCCTCTACCTGAACATGGTGCTTTATGCTTCATATTATTATCCAATGATGTGTTGCCATCCTATGATGTCTAAGTAGATTTTCATTGTCCTACCGGTGATTGATGAATTGGTATGATTGGTTGAGTTGCATGTTTTATTATTGGTGCTGTCCTATGGTGCTCTTCGTGTCGCTCAAGCGTGAGGGATTCCCGCTGTAGGGTTTGCAATATGTTCATGATTTGCTTATGGTGGGTGGCGTGAGTGACAGAAGCATAGACCCGAGTAAGTAGGTTGTTTGCATATGGGATAAAGGGGACTTGATACTTTAATGTTATGGTTGGGTTTTACCTTAATGATCTTTAGTAGTTGCAGATGCTTGATAGAGTTCCAATCATAAGTGCATATGATCGAAGAAGAGAAAGTATGTTAGCTTATGCCTCTCCCTCAAATAGAATTGCAATAGTGATTACCGGTCTAGTAACATAGTCAATTGCTTAGGGACAATTTCACAACTCCTACCACCACTTTTCCACACTCGCTATATTTACTTTATTGCTTCTTTATCTAAACAGCCCCTAGTTTATATTTACGTGCTCTTTATTATCTTGCAAACCTATACTATCACACCTACAAAGTACTTCTAGTTTCATACTTGTTCTAGGTAAAGCGAACACTAAGCGTGCGTAGAGTTGTATCAGTGGCAGATAGGACTTGAGAGAATATTTGTTCTACCTGTAGCTCCTCGTTGGGTTCGACACTCTTACTTATTGAAAGAGGCTACACTGATCCCGTATACTTGCGGGTTATCAAGACCTTTTTCTGGCGCCGTTGCCGGGGAGTCATAGCGTGGGGGTGAATGTTCTCGTGTGTGCTTGTTTGCTTTATCACTAAGTAATTTTTATTTGCTGTTCTTAGTTGTTTTCTATCTTTAGTTATGGGTAGGAAACGCAAAATACCAAAAAATTTAGTTGTACCTACTGAACCAATGGTCGAAGAACCACTCAAAATCTATCACACTCCTGAAGCTTTTTACTTGGATCATCTTCGATCCATTTGTGCTCGTGCTGAAACCCCCACTAGCTTAGTTTTGGGAAAATATTTAGATGAGCATGCTTGTTATGTGCGACACCGTATATCTGAAAAAGGGAAACTTTTACTGGATCAAATTCATCGTTTGCAACGCTATGCTTGGACTTTATGTGAAATATATGATGTTACTTGTTGTTCTGAAAACCGTAAGAAACACCTTCCCTACCAATGTGAGGTTATTGATAAAGAAATCGTATCTTCATATGCCAAGGGTGTTTATAATTACTATGATGTTCAACAAATTGAAGAATTTGTTGCTTTTAAGGGTGCTTATGAAATTGCTTCTTTGATTGAAAAGTATGATGCTACTATCTACAAATCTGAAAATTTTGCCATACTTGCATATTGTTATGATAATTATGCTTATAATGCCTATGTTAAACCATATATTGAGAAATTCTCCGCTGTCCAAGAAGAGATTAATATTTTGTAGGAAGCTATGGAAAAAGAAATTGATGAAACCGTGAGCTCATTGGATGAAAAAGATGATGAGGAGAGCGAAGAACAAAAGGAGGAAGAGCGGATTAGCTACCCGTGCCCACCTTCTAATGAGAGTAACTCTTCAACTCATACATTGTTTAATTCCCCTTCGTGCTTACCGAAGGATGATTGCTATGATGACTGTTATGATCCCGTTGATTCTCTTGAAATATCCCTTTTTGATGATGCTTGCTATGCTTGTGGACAAGATGCCAATATGAATTATGCTTATGGAGATGAACTTGCTATACTTCCTTATGATAAACATGAAATTGTTTCTATTGCACCCACGCGTGATAGTCCTATATCTTTTTGAATTCTCCAAACTACCCTATATCGGTGAAGTTTGTGCTTATTAAGGATTATATTGATGGGTTGCCTATTACCATTGCACATGATAATTTTGATAGATATAATATGCATGTGCTTGCTGCTCCTACTTGCAATTATTATGAGAGAGGAACTATATCTTCACCTCTCTATGTTTCCAATACGATAAAATTGCAAGAAACTGCTTATACTATGCATTGGCCTTTAATTGGTGTGCATGAATTGTTCTTTTATGACATGCCGATGCATAGGAAGAGAGTTAGACTTCGTTGTTGCATGATATATGTTACTTTGTGCCCACTACTAAATTACAAATCATTGTTAATTAAAATTGGCTTTGATATACCTTGGGATCCGGGTGGATCCATAACTTGAGCACTATATGCTAGCTTAATGGCTTTAAAGAAAGCGCTGCCAGAGAGACAACTCGGAA
Source organism: Triticum dicoccoides (assembly GCF_002162155.2). Taxonomy (NCBI): domain Eukaryota; kingdom Viridiplantae; phylum Streptophyta; class Magnoliopsida; order Poales; family Poaceae; genus Triticum; species Triticum dicoccoides. The sequence continues at coordinate 458,858,228 of NC_041383.1, forward strand.
GTTTTAGAGAGTCATTTATTTTTGTTGAGTACTTTCATATAGTCTAAAAACAAAAAAAATAAAATAAAGAGGGGAACCTAAAAACTTTTCAAAAAGGAAAGTGAAAGTGAGAAAGACAAGCATTGTTGAAGTGGGAGCTAGCCTTGAACTTTGTTCATGCTCATGGAAACTTTGTGAATTTTGATTACAGAAACTTTTCATAAAAAATAATTATCCCCTTGTACAATTCCATTGTATTATAAAAATAATGTGCCAAGCTTTGCCTTCAGGATGTTTACAATGCTTGTTGGTTTGTATGGTGCAGGACAGAAACTTTGGCTGTAGTGCATGATTTTACATTTTTAACTGGAAAGTCAAATGGTTCTGTTTATTTTTGCACTGTCTTGCTGTACAAATTTTTTATTTTTCCTAATTTTTATAGAATTTTTGGGGTAACAGAAGTATTGTGATTGTTCAGCTTGCTACAGACTGTTCTGTTTTTGACAGATTCTGTTTTGATGCATAGTTTACTTGTTTTGATGAATCTATCAATTTATATCAGTGGATTAAGCCATGGAAAAGTTATATTACAGTAGAAACAATGCAAAAACAAAATATGAATTGGTTTTCTACAGTACTTAGAGTAGTGACTTGCTTTATTATACTAACGGATCTTACCGAGTTTTCTGTTGAAGTTTTGTGTGGATGAAGTGTTTGATCGAGAAGGTCTCGATATGAGGAAAAGGAGGAGAGGCAAGAGCTCAAGATTGGGGATGCCCGAGGCACCCCAAGTAAATATTCAAGGAGACTCATGCGTCTAAGCTTGGGGATGCCCCGGAAGGCATCCCCTCTTTCTTCAACAAGTACCAGTATGTTTTCGTATTCGTTTCGTTCATGCGATATGTGCAAGTCTTGGAGCATCTTTTGCATTTAGTTTTCACTTTTCTTTTATGCACCATCCTGGTATGAGATAGTCCTTGGTTGATTTATAGAATGCTCATTGCACTTCACTTATATCTTTTGAGTATGGCTTTATAGAATGCTCCATGTGCTTCACTTTATCATTTAAAGTTTGGATTGCCTGTTTCTCTTTACATAGGAAACCGCCATTTGTAGAATGCTCTTTTGCTTCACTTATATTTGTTAGAGCGTGGGCATATCTTTTGTAGAAAGAATTAAACTCTCTTGCTTCACTTATATCTATTTAGAGAGATGACAATAATTGGTCATTCATATGGTTAGTCATAAAATCCTACATAAACTTGTCGATCGCTGAGTATGATATGTTTGATTCCTTGCAATAGTTTTGCGATATAGAGATGATAATATGTGGGAGGTACTAGTAGATGGTTGTGTTAAGTAAGGGTGTTGGTGTTAAGGTTTGTGATTCTCGAAGCATGCACGTATGGTCTAATAGCTATGTAACCAAATTGGCGCGCATTGTATTTTGATTGTTTATCTTTGCGTGAAGGTCGGGGGCGCGCGATGGTTAACTCCTACCAACCTCCCCCTAGGAGCATGTGCGTAGTACTTTGTTTCAAGGGCTAATAAATTTTTGCAATAAGTATGCGAGTTCTTTATGACTAATGTTGAGTCCATGGATTATACGCACTCTCAGCCTACCATCATTGCTAGCCTCTTCGGTACCATGCATTGCCCTTTCTCACCTCGAGAGTTGGTGCAAACTTCACCGGTGCATCCAAACCCCATGATATGATACGCTCTATCACACATAAGCCTCCTTATATCTTCCTCAAAATAGCCACCATACCTACCTATCATGGCATTTCCATAGCCATTCCAAGATATATTGCCATGCAACTTCCATCATCATCATATACATGACTTGAGCATTCATGGTCATATTGCTTTGCATGATCGTAAGATAGCTAGCATGATGTTTTCATGGCTTGTCCATTTTTTGATGTCATTGCTATGCTAGATCATTGCACATCCCGGTACACCGCTGGAAGCATTCATATAGAGTCATATATTTGTTCCAGTACAGAGTTGTAATATTGAGTTGTAAGTAAATAAAAGTGTGATGATCATCATTATAGAGCATTGCCCCATAAAAAATTAAAAAAAGAGAGGTCAAAGAAGCCTAAATAAAAAAAGGGGGCCAAAGAAGCTCACTAAAAAGGGGCAATGTTACTATCCTTTTACCACACTTGTGCTTCAGAGTAGCACCATGTTCTTCATATAGAGAGTCTCCTATGTTGTCACTTTCATATACTAGTGGGAATTTTCATTATAGAACTTGGTTTGTATATTCCAACGATGGGCTTCCTCAAATGCCCTAGGTCTTCATGAGCAAGCAAGTTGGATGCACACCCACTTAGTTTTAGTTTGAGCTTTCATACACTTATAGCTCTTAGTGCATCCGTTGCATAGCAATCCCTAATCCTTGCATTGACATCAATTGATGGGCATCTCCATAGCCCGTTGATTAGCCGCGTCAATGTGGCACTTTCTCCCTTTTTGTCTTCTCCACATAACCTCCACCATCATATTCTATTCCACCCATAGTGCTATATCCATGGCTCATGCTCATGTATTGCGTGAAGGTTGAAAAAGTTAAGAATACTAAAGTATGAAACAATTGCTTGGCTGACACTGGGATAGGCATGAGGGGTACCTTGTGTTAAGAAAAGGGAGCATACTAGACTATATGATTTTGTAGGGATAACATTCTGGAAGCATTGATATTTTGAAAGACATGATTGTTTGTTGGGATGCCCTAAGTATTATTGTTTTTATGTCAAATGATAGACTATTGTCTTGAATCACTCGTGTCTTAATATTCATGCCATGATTAGATTACATGATCAAGATTATGCTAGGTAGCATTCCACATCAAAAATTATCTTTTTTATCATTTACCTACTCGAGGACGAGCAGGAATTAAGCTTGGGGATGCTGATATGTCTCCTTCGTATCTACAATTTTTGATTGTTCCATGCCAATATTATTCAACTTTCATATACTTTTGGCAACTTTTTATATTATTTTTGGGACTAACATATTGATCTAGTGCCCAGTGCCAGTTCCTGTCTATTGCATGTTTTATGTTTTGCAGAAACCCCATATCAAACAGAGTCCAAACGGGATAAAAACGGACGGAGAATTATTTTGGAATATTTGTGATTTTTGGGAAGTAAAATCAACGCGAGATGGTGCCCGAGGTGGCCACGGGACAGGGGCCCACGCCACTCCAGGTGGGCGTGCCCCCACCGTCCTGGGCCCCTCGTAAGGCGGTTGATGCCCTTCTTTGGCTGCAAGAAAGCTAATTTTTGGAAAAAGATCTGGGCGAAGGTTTCAATCCAATCGGAGTTAGGATCTCCAGATATAAAAGAAACGGTGCCAGGGCAGAATTCCAGAACACAGAAACAGAGAGAGACAGAGAGATAGATCCAATCTCGGAGGAGCTCTTGCCCCTCCCAAGCCATGGGAGCCAAGGAACATAGGGGAAACCCTTCTCCCATGTAGGGAGAAGGTCAAGGAAGAAGAAGAAGAAGGGGGGCTCTCTCCCCCTTGCTTCCGGTGGCACCGGAACGCTGCCGGGGGCCATCATCATCACCACGATCTTCACCAACACCTCCATCAGGTTCACCAACATCTCCATCACCTTCCCCCTTCTATCTACATCGGTCCACTCTCCCGAAACCCACTGTACCCTCTACTTGAACATGGTGCTTTATGCTTCATAGTATTATCCAATGATGCATTGCCATCCTATGATGTCTGAGTAGATTTTCATTGTCCTACCGGTGATTGATGAATTGGTATGATTGGTTTGAGTTGCATGTTTTATTATTGGTGCTGTCCTATGGTGGTCTATTTGTCACGCAAGCGTGAGGGATTCCCGTTGTAGGGTTTGCAATATGTTCATGATTTGCTTATGGTGGGTAGCGTGAGTGACAGAAGCAGAAACCCGAGTAAGTAGGTTGTTTGCATATGGGATAAAGGGGACTTGATACTATAATGCTATGGTTGGGTTTTACCTTAATGATCTTTAGTAGTTGCGAATGCTTGATAGAGTTCCAATCATAAGTGCATATGATCCAAGAAGAGAAAGTATGTTAGCTTATGCCTCTCCCTCAAATAGAATTGCAATAGTGATTACCGGTCTAGTAACGTAGTCAATTGCTTAGGGACAATTTCACAACTCCTACCACCACTTTTCCACACTTGCTATATTTACTTTATTGCTTCTTTATCTAAACAACCCCTAGTTTATATTTACGTGCTCTTTATTATCTTGCAAACCTATCCTATCACACCTACAAAGTACTTCTAGTTTCATACTTGTTCTAGGTAAAGCGAACACTAAGCGTGCGTAGAGTCGTATCAGTGGCAGATAGGACTTGAGAGAATATTTGTTCTACCTTTAGCTCCTCATTGGGTTCGACACTCTTACTTATCGAAAGAGGCTACATTGATCCCATAGACTTGCGGGTTATCAGTCAGCACGACGGGTTGGTGACGGTGATGATAAAGTTACAGGCGCAGGGCTTCTCCTAAGCACTACAATGATATGACCGAGGTGTGTAACTGTGGAGGGGGCACCGCACACGGCTAAACAATTGTCAACTTGTGTGTCTATGGGGTGCCCTCTGGCCACGTATATAAAGGAGGGAGGAGGAGGAGGCCGGCCTAGGAGGAGCACGCCTATAGGGGGAGTCCAACTAAGATTCCCAATCCTAGTTAGAGTCCCCTTCCTTTTCCAAGAGGGGAGAGAGGAAAGGAGTAGGAGAGGGAGAAGGAAAGAGAGGGGGGCGCTGCCCCCTCCCCAGTCCAATTTAGAC
>NC_041383.1:458863401-458996615 GCF_002162155.2 Triticum dicoccoides
CCCCTGAGGCCCTTCTCTCCTTTCCCGTATGGCCCATTAAGGCCCACTACTTCCCCCGGCGAATTCTCGTAACCCTCCAGTACTCCGAAAAATACCCGAATCACTCGGAACCTTTCCGATGTCCGAATATAGCCTTCCAATATATCGATCTTTATGTTTCGACCATTTCGAGACTCTTTGTCACGTCCATGATCTCATCTGGGACTCCGAACAATCTTCGGTACATCATATCACATAAACTTATAATACCAATCATCATCGAATGTTAAGCGTGTGGACCTTACGGGTTTGAGAACTATGTAGACATGACCGAGACATATCTCCGGTCAATAACCAATAGCGGAACATGGATGCTCATATTGGCTCCCACATACTCTACGAAGATCTTTATCGGTCAAACCGCATAACAACATACATTGTTCCCTTTGTCATCGGTATGTTACTTGCCCGAGATTCGATCATCGGTATCATCATACCTAGTTCAATCTCATTATCGGCAAGTCTCTTTACTCGTTCCTAATACTTCATCTCGCAACTAACTCATTAGTCACAATGATTGCAAGGCTTATAGTGATGAGTATTACCGAGAGGGCCCAGAGATACCTCTCCGAAACACGGAGTGACAAATCCTAATCTCGACCTATGCCAACCCAACAAACACCTTCAGAGACACCTGTAGAGCACCTTTATAATCACCCATTTATGTTGTGATGTTTGGTAGTGCACAAAGTGTTCCTCCGGTATTCGGGAGTTGCATAATCTCATAGTCTGAGGAACATGTATAAGTCATGAAGAGAGCAGTAGCAATGAAACTATAATGATCATAATGCTAAGCTAAAGGATGGGTCATGTCCATCACATCATTCTCCTAATGATGTGATCCCGTTCATCAAATGGCAACACATGTTTATGGTTAGGAAATATAACCATCTTTGATTAACGAGCTAGTCAAGTAGAGGCATACTAGGGACACTATGTTTTGTCTATGTATTCACACATGTACTAAGTTTCCGGTTAATACAATTCTAGCATGAATAATAAAAAAATATCATGGTGTAAGGAAATAAATAATAACTTTATTATTGCCTCTAGGATATATTTCCTTCAGTCTCCCACTTGCACTAGAGTCAATAATCTAGTTCATATCGCCATGTGATTTAACACCAATAGTTCACATCTGTATGTGATTAGCACCCATAGTTCACATCGCCATGTGACCAACACCCAAAGGGTTTACTAGGATCAATAATCTAGTTCACATCGCTATGTTATTAACACCCAAAGAGTACTAAGGTGTGATCATGTTTTGCTCATGAGAGAAGTATAGTCAATGGGCCTGTCACATTCAGAGTCGTATGTATTTTGCAAATATTCTATGTCCACAATGCTCTGGATGGAGCTACTCTAGCTAATTGCTCCCACTTTCAATATGTATCCAGATTGAGACTTAGAGTCATCTGGATTGGTGTAAAAGCTTGCATCAACGTAACTCTTTACGACGAACTCTTTATCATCTCCATAACTGAGAAATATTTCCTTAGTCCTCACTAAGGATAATTTTGACCGCTGTCAGTGATCTACTCTTAGATCACTATTGTACCCCCTCGCCAAATTCATGGCAAGGTGCACAATAGGTCTGGTACACAACACAACATAGTTTATAGAACCTATGACTGTGGCATAGGGAATGACTTTCATTCTCTTTCTATCTTCTGCCGTGGTCGGGTTTTGAGTCTTACTCAACTTTACACCTTGTAATTACAGGCAAAAACTTATTCTTTGACTGATCCATTTTGAACTCTTTCAAAAAACTTGTCAAGGTATGTATTCATTGAAAAAATCTTATCAAGCATCTTGATCTATCTCTATAGATCTTGATGCCCAATATATAAGCAGCTTCGCCGAGGTCTTTCATAGGAAAAACCCTTATTTAGGTATCCCTTTATGCTATCCAGAAATTCTATTCATTTCCAATCAACAATATGTCATCCACATATAATATCAGAAATGCTACAGAGCTCCCACTCACTTTCTTGTAAATACAGGCTTCACCGCAAGTCTGTATAAAACTATATTCTTTGATCAACTCATCAAAGCGTATATTCCAATTCTGGGATGCTTGCACCAGTCCATAGATGGATTGCTGGAGCTTGCACACCTTGTTAGTACCTTTAGGATTGACAAAACCTTCTGGTTGCATCATGTACAACTCTTCTTTAAAGAAATATCCATTTAAGGAATGCAGTTTTGACATCCATTTTCTAGATTTCATAAAATATGGTAACTGCTAACATGATTCAGACAGATTTAAGCATCGCTACAGTTGAGAAAATCTCATTGTAGTCAATACCTTGAACTTGTTGAAAACCTTTTGCGACAAGTCGAGCTTTGTAGATAGTAACACTACTATCAGTGTTCGTCTTCCTCTTGAAGATCCATTTATTTAATATGGCTTGCCGATCATCAGGCAAGTCCACCAAAGTCCACACTTTGTTCTCATACATGGATCCCATCTCAGATTTCACGGCCTCAAGCCATTTCGCGGAATCTGGGCTCATCATCGCTTCCTCATAGTTTGTAGGCTCATCATAGTCTAGTAACATGACTTGTAGAATAGGATTACCGTACCACTCTGGTGTGGACTGTACTCTGGAAGACCTACGAGGTTCGGTAGTAATCTTGATCTGAAGTTTCATGATCATCATCATTAGCTTCCTCACTAATTGGTGTAGGAATCACTGGAACTGATTTCTATGATGAACTACTTTCCAATTCGGGAGAAGGTACAATTACCTCATCAAGCTCTACTTTCCTCCCACTCACTTCTTTCGAGAGAAACTCCTTCTCTAGAAAGGATCCATTCTTAGCAACAAAGATTTTTCCTTAGGATCTATGATAGAAGGTGTACCCAACAGTTTCCATTGGGTATCCTATGAATATGCACTTCTCCGATTTGGGTTCGAGCTTATCAGGTTGAAGCCTTTTCACATAAGCATCGCATCCCCAAACTTTAAGAAATGACAACTTTGGTTTCTTACCAATCCACAGTTCACAAGGCGTCGTCTCAACGGATTTTGATGGTGCCCTGTTTAATGTGTATGTAGCTGTCTCTAATGCATAATCCCAAAACCATAGTGGTAAATCGATAAGAGACATCATAGATCGCACCATATCCAATAAAGTGCGGTTACGATGTTCGGACACACCAGTACGCTGTGGTGTTCCAGGTGGCGTGAGCTGTGAAACTATTCCACATTGTTTTAAACGAAGGCCAAACTCGTAACTCAAATATTCTCCTCCACGATCAGATCGTAGAAACTTTATTTTCTTGTTACGATGATTCTCCACTTCACTCTGAAATTCTTTGAACTTTTCAAATGTTTTAGACTTGTGTTTCATTAAGTATATATACTCATATCTGCTCAAATCATCTGTGAAGGTCAGAAAATAATGATACTCGCCACGAGCATCAACACTCATTGGACCACATACATCTGTATGTATTATTTCCAATAAGTGACTAGCTCGTTCCATTGTTCCGGAGAACGGGGTTTTAGTCATCTTGCCCATAAGGCACGGTTCACAAGCATCAAACGATTCATAATCAAGTGATTCCAAAAGTCCATCAGCATGGAGTTTCTTCATGCGCTTTACACTGATATGACCCAAATGGCAGTGCCACAAATAAGTTGCACTATCATTTCCTTTGCAGTAGAAGCACTCAGTTTCAGGCTTAGGTCCAGCTTTGGGCTTCTTCACGGGAGTGACAGCTTGCTTGCCATTCTACTTGAAGTTCCCTTTCTTTCCTTTGCCCTTTTCTTGAAACTAGTGGTCTTGTCAATCATCAACACTTGATGCTCTCTCTTGATTTCTACTTTCGTCGATTTTAGCATCACAAAGAGCTCGGGAATCATTTTCGTCATCCCTTGCATACTATAGTTCATCACGAAGTTCCAGTAACTTGGTGATGGTGACTAGACAACTATGTCAATCACTTATCTAATCTGGAAGATTAACTCCCACTTGATTCAAGTGATTGTAGTACCCAGACATTCTGAGCACATGCTCACTAGTTGAGCAATTCTCCTCCATCTTTTAGGAAAAGTACTTGTCAGAGATCTCATACCTCTTGACACGGGCATGAGTCTGAAATACCAATTTCAGCTCTTGGAACATCTCATATGCTCCGTGAGTTTCAAAAATGTTTTTGAAGTCCCGGTTCTAAGCCATAAAGCATGGTGCGCTAAACTATCAAGTAGTCATCATATTGAGCTAGCCAAACCTTCATAACGTGTGCATCTGCTCCTGCAATAGGTCTGTCACCTAGCGGCGCATCAAGGACATAATTCTTCTGTGCGGCAAATAGGATACACCTTAGATCATGGACCCAGTCCGCATCATTGCTACTATCATCTTTAAACTTAGTTTTCTCTAGGAACATATAAAAAACATAGGGAAGCTATAACGCGAGCTATATATCTACAACATAATTTGCAAAATACTATCACGACTAAGTTCATGATAAATTAAAGTTCAATTAATCATATTATTTAAGAACTCCCACTTAGATAGACATCCCTCTAGTCATCTAAATGATCACGTGATCCAAATCAACTAAACCATGTCCGATCATCATGTGAGATGGAGTAGTTTTCAATGGTGAACATCACTATGTTGATCATATCTACTATATGATTCACGCTCGACCTTTCGATCTCAGTGTTCCGAGGCCATATCTGCATATGCTAGGCTCGTCAAGTTTAACCCAAGTATTATGCGTGTGCAAAACTAGCTTGCACCCGTTGTATGTGAACGTAGAGCCTATCACACCCGATCGTCACGTGGTGTCTCAGCACGAAGAACTGTCACAACAGTGCATACTCAGGGAGAACACTTATACCTTGAAATTTTAGTAAGGGATCATCTTATAATGCTACCGACAAACTAAGCAAAATAAGAAGCATAAAAGATAAACATCACATGTAATCAAAATATGTGACATGATATGGCCATCATCATCTTGTGCTTATGATCTCCATCTCCAAAGTACTATCATGATCTCCATCGTCACCGGCATGACACCATGATCTCCATCATCTTGATCTTTATCAACGTGTCATGACATGGTCGTCTCGCCAACTATTTCTTTTGCAACTATTGCTATCGCATAGCGATAAAGTAAAGCAATTATATGGCGCTTGCATCTTATGCAATAAAGAGACAATCATAAGGCTCTTGCCAGTTGCCGATAACTTTAACAAAACATGATCATCTCATACAACAATTTATATATCATCATGTCTTGACCATATCACATCACAACATGCCCTGCAAAAACAAGTTAGGCGTCCTCTACTTTGTTGTTGCAAGTTTTACGTGGCTGCTACGGGCTTAGCAAGAACCATTCTTACCTACGCATCAAAACCACAATGATTTTTTGTCAAGTGTGCTGTTTTAACCTTCAACAAGGACCAGGTGTAGCCACACTCGATTCAACTAAATTTGGAGAAACAGACACTCACCAGCCACCTGTGTGCGAAGCACGTCGGTAGAACCAGTCTCGCGTAAGCGTACGCATAATGTCGGTCTGAGCTGCTTCATCCAACAATACCGCTGAATCAAAGTATGACATGCTGGTAAGCAGTATGACTATTATCGCCCACAACTCTTTGTGTTATGCTCGTGCATACAACATCTATGCATAGACCTGGCTCGGATGCCACTGTTGGGGAACGCAGTAATTTCAAAAAAAATCCTACGATCACGCAAGATCTATCTCTGTTATGCATAGCAAGGAGAGGGGAGAGTGTGCCCACGTACCCTCATAGACCGAAAGTGAAAGCATTTAGTTAATGCGGTTGATGTAGTGGAACATCTTCGTGATCCAACCGATCCAAGCACCGAAAGTATGGCACCTCCGCATTCAGCACACGTTCAGCTCGGAGACGTCCCTCGTACTCTTGATCCAGTTGAGGCCGATGGAGAGTTTCGTCAGCACGATGGCATGGTGATGGTGATGATGAAGTTACCGGCATAGGGATTCTCCTAAGCACTATGATAATATGACCGAGGTGTGTAACTGTGGAGGGGGGCACCACACACGGCTAAACAATTGTCAACTTGTGTGTCTATGGGGTGCCCCCTAGCCATGTATATAAAGGAAGGATGAGGAGGAGGCCCGCCTAGGAGTGGCGCGCCTATAGGAGGAGTCCAACTAGGATTCCCAATCCTAGTTGGAGTGCCCTTCCTTTTCCAAAAGGGGAGAGATGGAAGGAGTAGGAGAGGGAGAAGGAAAGAGAGGGGGGTGCCGCCCCCTCTGTCGGTGTCAAAATCAGCGGATCTCGGGTAGGGGGTCCCGAACTGTGCGTCTAAGGTTAATGGTAACAGGAGGCGGGGGGACACGATGTTTACCCAGGTTCGGGCCCTCTTGATGGAGGTAATACCCTACTTCCTGCTTGATTGATCTTGATGATATGAGTATTACAAGAGTTGATCTACCGCGAGATCGTAGAGGCTAAACCCTAGAAGCTAGCCTATGATTATGATTGTTGTCGTTCTACGGACTAAACCCTCCGGTTTATATAGACACCGGAGGGGGCTAGGGTTACACAGAGTCGGTTACAGAGAAGGAGATCTACATATCCGAATTGCCAAGCTTGCCTTCCACGCAAAGGAGAGTCCCATCCGGACACGGGACAAAGTCTTCAATCTTGTATCTTCATAGTCCAACAGTCCGACCATAGTATATAGTCCGGCTGTCCGAGCACCCCTTAATCCGGGACTCCATCAGTAGCCCCTGAACCAGGCTTCAATGACGATGAGTCCGGCGCGCAGATTGTCTTTGGCATTGCAAGGCGGGTTCCTTCTCCGAATACTCCATAGAAGATTTTGAACACAAGGATCGTGTCCGGCTCTGCAAAACAAATTCCACATACCACCGTAGAGAGCACAATATTCCACAAATCCAATCTGCTGACAACTTTTCATAGCATGACATCACACCACGGCCCGGTCATTATTCGAACCGTTTTTCTCAACCAGCTACTGCACATATTGCGAGGCGGTTCCTTTGGCACGTCTTGTCGAAGCAGAGATCGTGTCCTGTAATCACAGGATTCTCATCAATACGGGTGTGGGTAACCCAACCACGCCATCAATCGTGGCGCTTGGGGAATAAGCGATTTTAACGGGCAAGTGGGGAGGCGCACAGTTTCTACAGCCTTTATAAAGAGATAGGGATTCCCCTTTTTCACCCACGCCTTCTTCTTCCTTCGCTCATCCATTCTCGCACGCTCGAGCTCTAGCTCCCAAGTTCTCACCTTCTCCGTAAAGCCATTCCAAACATGTCCGGAGCGGGAGGCAAGTGGATGGCCTCCTCCGTTACGGAGGAGGACATTACGAAGCTCTGGGAGGCCGGATACTTGGCCACAGACATCGCGCACCGGCTCCGGGATGCAGGGCAGATCGTCCCTACTCCAGAACCCCACGAGAGGGTTGTGTTTCTCGCCCACTTCGTCCGTGGACTGGGATTTCCTCTCCACCCATTTGTTCGTGGGCTCATGTTTTACTATGGGCTAGATTTCCATGATCTGGCCCCCAATTTCATCCTCAACATCTTGGGTTTTATCGTCGTGTGCGAGGCCTTCCTCCGCATCAAGCCCCACTTCGGCCTATGGCTGAAGATCTTCAACGTGAAGCCGAAGATAGTGGTCGGCTAGCAAGCGGATTGTGGAGGTGCCATGGTGGGCAAGATGCCCAACGTCACCTGGCTCGAAGGCTCCTATGTGGAGACCGTGAAGGGGTGGCAATCGGGGTGGTTCTATATCACCGAGCCACGTGACTCCAACTGGGCGGTGGCCCCCGAATTTGGATCTGGCATCCCCATGCGGCTTACCTCCTAGAAAAGGAAGGGTTTAGCCTGGGGTGAGCCAGCGGAGCTGACCGGACTCCAGAACTACATCAAGAACATGATAAGCAAGAAAATCAAGCTTGTCAACGTGGTCCAGGACACGCTCTTCCGCCGGATCCTTCCGTGTCAAATACGGGCATTCAATATGTTGGAGTTCGACTCGGCCGAACACCAGACGATGCGAGAGCTCTTCGACATGATGCACAAAGACGTCTGGAAGGTGTTGTTCAAGGCCGCCGAGGTACCTCCTCCCGTTACCGAAGATCGCGGACTCAGCGCAAAGTGCCCCACCAATCCGGTAAGTTATGTATGTTTTACAAGATGCTCCTTTTCCCAGTATATTCGTGAAAGGAATCTAAGTCTCCACACTAATTTAACAGGACTGGGTGGCGACAATGAAGCAGATCGACTGCCCAGCTCCACTACCTGAAGATCCAGCAACGGCTCTCCTAACGGAGATGCTGTTTCCGGCGCCCTATGAGGTGCCGGAGAAGAAGGCCAAGAAGAAGGCCACGGGGACCAGGAAAGGTTTCCAGCGCAAGGTTGTATCGGACTCATCGTCCGAAGACACCGAGGCGCACTCCTCCAATGAAAACAAGGAGGAGGAAGAGGAAAACCCTCCCCCCAAACCGAGGGGGAGAAGAAAAGGAAGGCCGCCCCGTATGGGGAGGCCGAAGGGTCCAAGAAGGGAAGGACCCTCCCTCCGGACCACTCGATAATAGCCGCCTACAGCGACAAGGAGTGGCTGCCCAGGGACAAACCCCTGGCGAAGTCGTAAGTATTCGGATACCATAACATTTCTGGCATGTTTCGCTTTATTGCTTATTATGATGTTAAATATGATTGTGCAGTCCGTCCAAATCCTGCATTGACTTATCCTCCTCGGATGGGTCTTTGAGTGCGTCGGCGATGAACAAAGATTCACTCCCGACAGCCACCACCCCCCGGCCCGCGGACAACACCGAGGTGTTGTCTCAGAGGATACCGGGCCAGGGGGAGACAGTTCTGGAGGCACCCAAAGGCGAAATCCCCGATGCCGGGCACATGGGGGGAAGACCTCCATGAATTCTGATGAGGGGGGCCGCAGTAAGTTTAGCCCCTAGCCGGATACTGCGCTGGAACCTCCAGTGGTTTCGGATTCAGGCAGGCAGCCCGTCGCTAAGGGGGGCGAGCTGTCTGTGTCGATGACCTCTGTCCATCCAGAGGCATCGGACAACTTGCTGGAAGCGCTTCAGGGCGCTTCCATTGAAGAATAACACCGTACTCTTATGAGTACGGTGATTGAGAAGGTTCGGTCCACCAAAAGCGGATTAACCGAAGCTTGCGCTAGCCTCCTAACAGGCTTTGAGGCAAGTAATTAAATTATGAGAAAATATCACAATATAGACAGTAGCCCCTGATGCTCTATTTGGTTTTCGAAAAGAAAGGCTGAACAAAGGATCAAATAACACCCACAGGAGTCTAATCATATCATGTCTATGTGAGTAAGCAAGCGTCGCTACTGGCCGCTACCGCCCGCACTTCGGAGGTCTCTGGACTGAAACGGGACCTGGGGCGGGCCGAGGAAGAGCTCGACCTCGTGAAGAGGCAGCTCGAGGAGAACAAAGATAAGTGATACCCCGTCTGAATGTCTTATAAAGGAAAAAATGTTGGTGCTAATAGAAGCATCATTAATATAATAGGGGCCACGACCGAAGTGGCGGCCCTTAAGAAGGCATTGTCCGTGGCCGAAGACAAAGCGGCCAAGGAGCGCACCGAGCGCGAGAAACAGGAGGCTCGGGTTGATGAGGTCCAGCAAGAGCTCCAGGACTTCGTCAAAAAATTTGAGTCCTTGGAGCGTGACTCCAAGATGCAAGAGTCCGAGCTTGCGAAGGCCCTCCAGAGCGTGCAAGACACCAAGGCCAAAGCCCAGAAGGCCCTCCAGGAGATTCAGGCGGCCAAGAAGATAGCGACGGGTAAGGCATTCATTATGTAAAGCAAGCATGTGAAGGAGACTTTCCTTTTACTTACCCGAATTTGGAGCTCTCCAGGAGCGTTCGCAGATCTGCCGCACAGCATATTGGATGCCGTAGAGTTCTACCGTGCCGAAGAAGGGAGCTCGACGGAGAAGTTGTTCTGGTCTCAATATACTGGGACCGAACATCCGATGCCCTTGAGCGACCAGCTGAAGCAACTGGTCGAACAACACAAGGTGGGCGGACTGGCCATGAAGGACTTCATAGTCCGGCTGTGGCGTGGCGAGCCCCTGCCCAGCAGCTACTTTGGCCTTGTAAAGCGGATGATAAATGCCTGTCCGCAGCTTGAAGTCATTAAGCGATCTGTTTGCATTGAAGGTGCACGCAGGGCCTTGCACCCGTGCAAAAGTGCACTGGGCAAAGATGGACGCCAAGAAGCTGGTGACCGAAGGGCCGCCAAAGGGCAAGGAGCATCACCACCCCGAACAGTATTATGACAATGTCCTGAAGGGTGCCCACCTTGTGGTGGATGAATGTGCTAAGGATGTAATATTTGAATGAATGTACTCATGTCATCCTGTAATATGAAAACCAGTTCATTTGCGTTATATAACGCTTGTTCATTTAAAATATTACCTTCTGTGCGTCCGTTTATTAAATCTGAGAGTTGGCCAGTCGTCGGCTTCTGCCCCCATGTAACTAGTACTAGGTGTTCGGGATCAGTATAAACACTCTTTATCCAAATTTTTGGTCCTTTTTGAGGAGGTGTTTAGCGCAACGAACAAGGCAATCAGATTATACAGCTTTATCGCTCTCACTTAGCCATAGAAGTCTACAATTTTAAATTTTGGCGAAGCCCCTAGTATTCGGAAGGCCGAACTTGGGGCGCTATACACGCCTAAATCGGACAAGGCCGATTCCTCACCTGAAGCAGAAAAGATCTTTAAGGATTTGAGACCTCTCGAACAGCGACCAGCTCTCGCCTCATCATGACAGTAAGTTTTTGGCTTTCTCTACTAAGGTGCTCGTCCGAAAGAACCGGGACACAATCGCAATAGTTCTCCCTGTGCTACCTTAGCCGATATAGCGGAACGTAAGGTACCAAAACATGGGAGCCGGGAAAACCCAACTATTGACCCAAGACATGATTCGGAGGTGATGCATATAATGCTATAAGTTCGGGGTGCCGCACTATTGAAAGTGTTCGGACTTTTCTTGCCGTGTTATGGGGTACACTGAAGCCCTTGGCGAGCCGGACGTACCAAAATGTATGGGTGCAATTTTTAATAAATAAGCAGTAGAGGAAAGGGGTAAACAAATGTAATAGTAAGCTGAGGATGTACATTATTTTCCATTGTTAGTTAAATAATACATCAAAGCGTATGTATACAAGTAGTGCGATAAGCAAAAATAGGATTACTTGACATGTCCTGGCCAAGGGTAAGCTGTATGTGGGTATGTAAAATAGGTATAATGATCATTATCAGAGACCACCTGGGGATTCCCTTGTACACCAAAGCTTCTTGTCTCCTTGGTGTTTCCATCCCGTTATGTGTCCGATGATCGGACTATCGGGTGGGCCACCTGCAAATAGGGACCTGAAAAAGAAAAGGTGTGAAGGTATACGGGTCCTGGGGCGGTTGAGCCGCATCGTGGACCATGTCATAGTCGTGCCTCCGCCTATGCCCATGGTATTTTGAGTGCGTAATTTTGTACGCGCGGCACGAATTTTGCCGCTTAACTGGGGCTAGGACGGAGGCCGAATTGCTAGGCGAGCTCTGGACGTGCGGGACGATCCGGCTGCAGGGTACTCTGGACTCGCTTGACGGTGTCCGGGTTCTTTATCGCTGAATTGGCGGTCTGCCTTAGAAGGCTGCTTTGTACTTCTGCTGCGCGGGCTGCAGTGTGCCCCTCCGTACGGAGCGAGCATTATGTGTTTCCATTTACTGTTATAACCCCGCGAGGTCCCGACATTTTGAGCTTGAGGTATGCATAATGCGGTACCGCATTGAATCTGGCAAATGCGGTTCGTCCGAGCAGTGCATGATAGCCACTATAGAAAGGGACGATATCGAAGATTAACTCCTCGCTTCGGAAGTTGTCCGGAGACCTGAAGACCACTTCCATTGTGATTGAGCCCATGCAACAGGCCTCTACACCTGGTTTGACACCTTTAAAGGTGGTTTTTGTGGGCTTGATCCTTGAGGGGTCGATGCCCATTTTGTGCACTGTATCCTGATAGAGCAGGTTCAGGTTGCTGCCACCGTCCATAAGGACTCGTGTGAGATGGAAGCCGTCAATGATGGGGTCAAGGACCAATGCGGCCGAACCGCCATGACGGATACTGGTAGGATGGTCCCTGCGATCAAAAGTGATCGGACAAGAGGACCATGGGTTGAACTTTGGGGTGACTGGCTCCATCGCATAGACGTCCCTTAGTGCACGCTTCCGTTCCCGCTTGGGAATATGGGTTGCGTATATCATATTCACCATTTTCACCTAGGGAGGAAATTTCTTCTGTCCTCCTGTGTTCGGCGGCCGGGGCTCCTCGTTGTCATCGCTATGCAGCCCCTTTTCCTTATTTTCGGCATTCAACTTGCCGGCCTGTTTGAACACCCAGCATTCTCTGTTGGTGTGGTTGGCTAGTTTATCGGGGGTGCCGTGACATGAGCGATCGAGTATGCGGTCCAGACTGGACGGGCCCGAATTGTTTCTTTTAAATGGCTTTCTTCGCTGACCAGATTTAGAGCCACTGAATCAGGCATTGACTGCCGTGTCTTCGGCGTTGTCGCCATTGTTGCGACGCTTGTGTCTATTGCGTCGTGGCTTGCCGTTGCTATCTCTGGCATCTGAATTGTCAAAGTTTCTTGGTGTGATGTTGCTACGAGCCAGCCAGCTGTCCTCGCCTGCGCAAAAGCGGGTCGTGAGTGTCGTGAGGGCTGCCATGGACTTCGGCTTCTCTTGGCCGAGGTGTCGGGCGAGCCATTCGTCGCGGATGTTATGCTTAAAGGCCGCTAAGGCTTCAGCATCCGGACAGTCGATAATTTGGTTCTTTTTAGTTAGGAACCGAGTCCAGAATTTCCTGGCTGACTCTCCGGGCTGTTGGGTTATGTGACTTAAGTCATCAGCATCCGGTGGTCGCACGTAAGTGCCCTGGAAGTTGTCAAGGAATGCGTCTTCCAGGTTCTCCCAACTGCCAATGGAGTTCGTTGGCAGGCTATTCAGCCAATGCCGAGCCGGTCCTTTGAGCTTAAGGTGGAGGTACTTGATGGCATGTAGATCATCGCTGCGGGCCATGTGAATGTGGAGAAGAAAATCTTCAATCCATACCGCGGGGTCTGTTGTGCTATCATATGATTCAATGTTCACAGGTTTAAACCCTTCTGGGAATTCATGATCCATTACTTCATCAGTGAAGCATAGGGGGTGTGCGACGCCTCTATGCCGGGCTACATCACGACGTAGTTCAAATGAGTCTGGTTTGTTGTATTCGTCCCGGTCGGACTTGTGTTTAGTGTATCCGGCGTGACGGTCATCATCACGCGTTGTGGCACACCCCTGTGATCCGTAGATCGATCTTAACTGTGCTTCGGGCTGGACTTCGGGCTGGTACGCTGCTTTGTCTCGGCCACGGGGTGGCCGGTCAGCCGCATCATGTGCTGGTAGTGTGGGCTTTAACTCCTCCTCCTCGAGTTGAGGTAGCAACCTGCGCTTTTGGTAACTTTTGGTAGCGCGCTCGAGTCCATATTCCTCGGCAGCCAAGACCTCGGTCCATCTATCAGTTAGCAGATCTTGATCAGCTTGAAGCTCCTGCTGTTTCTTCTTCAGGCTTTTTGCAGTGCCTATAAGCCGGCGCTTGAAGTGCTCCTGCTCGACGGGATCCTCAGGCATGATGAATTCTTCGTTGCCAAGGCTCACTTCATCTTTGAAGAGGGGTATGTAATTGTCATACTCTGATTCTCCATCTGTTGCCTGTTCCTTAGGGCTAGCTTGCCCATCTTCTTGCTCGGCCTGCTTGAAGCCTGGCTGGGCAGGATTGTTTTCGTCTTCGGCACCATCCGGATTGCTATCATCTTTGGTGCCGGTATCACTACTTTTGCTATGGTGGGGCTTAGAGCGGTGCCTATGAGGTGCCTAGATTGCTTCTCCAAGGGATTATCCTCCGTTGCCTCATCGCCATTGCTTTCTTTGGGGGTGTCCACCATATATATATATATATATATATATATATATATATATATATATATATATATATATATATATATATATATCATATGATGAAGTGGCTGTCCAACACCGTGAGGGCAGTGATTCCTGTTCTTCTCCTGCATCGTCGTCCATACCGTTGATGTCTTCGGAGTTGAAGTCAAGCACGTCGGTTAAGTCATCGACAGTGGCTATTAAGTGGGTGGTGGGTGGGGAACGAATTTCTTCATCGTCCGCTTCCCACTCGAGCCGGACATAGTTCGGCCAAGAGTCCCCTGATAGAGAGAGAGAGAGAGACCTTAATGAATTTAGCACGTCGCCCAAGGGCGAGTGCTGAAAGATATCCACGGAGGTAAACTCCATGATCGGTGCCCAATCAGATTCGATGGGCATGGACACACGCGGTTTGGAACCTATGGCCGGAGACGAGTCCGAGGGTCCGATGACACAGACCTCTTTGGAGGTGAAGACTGTGTTTGGCTCTAGCACTGATGAGTGTGCGACCTCCATGGCGGGGTCCATCCACCCGTCCTCGGATGTCGCGATCTTCTCCATATTAAGGGCCGGGGCAGCCGCAGGTTCGATCTCCCGAATACCGTCCGACGGCAAATCTAGGCCATGCCCGTCGCGGTTGTTCGGTGCTCCTGACATGGGCTCAAGTCCATCGAAGATCAAGTCTTCACGTATGTCGGCAGTATAGTACAAGCTTCCAAACTTGACCTGATGGCCAGGGGCGTAGCTTTCAATCTGCTCTAGATGGCCAAGGGAGTTGGCCCGCAGTAGGAAGCCGCCGAATATGAAGATCTGTATGGGGAGGAAACCTCCCCTGGACCGCGTCGTTGAAGATGATTGAAGGAGCCATCAAGCCTTATCGTGACGACATAGTGGAACTCTCAATGAAAGCACCAATATCGGTGTCAAAACCGGCGGATCTCGGGTAGGGGGTCACGTGTGCGTCTAAGGCTAATGGTAACAGGAGGCGGGGGACACGATGTTTACCCAGGTTCGGGCCCTCTCGATGGAGGTAATACCCTACTTCCTGCTTGATTGATCTTGATGATATGAGTATTACAAGAGTTGATCTACCACGAGATCGTAGAGGCTAAACCCTAGAAGCTAGCCTATGATTATGATTGTTGTCGTCCTACAGACTAAACCCTTCGGTATATATAGACATCGGAGGGGGATAGGGTTACACAGAGTCAGTTACAGAGAAGGAGATCTACATATCCGAATTGCCAAGCTTGCCTTCCACGCAAAGGAGAGTCCCATCCGGACACAGGATGAAGCCTTCAATCTTGTATCTACATAGTCCAACAGTCCGGCCAAAGTATATAGTCCGGATGTCTGAGGACCCCTTAATCCGAGACTCCTCACCCTCCCTAGTCCAATTCGGACTTGCCATGGGGGGGAGCGCGAACACCCCTTGAGGCCCTTCTCTCCTTTCCCGTATGGCCCATTAAGGCCCACTACTTCCCCCGGCGAATTCTCGTAACTCTCCGGTACTCCGAAAAATACCGAATCATTTGGAACCTTTACGATGTCTGAATATAACCTTCCAATATATCGATCTTTATGTCTCAACCATTTCGAGACTCCTCGCCACATCCATGATCTCATCTGGGACTCCGAACAATCTTCGGTACATCTTATCACGTAAACTCATAATACCAATCGTCATCGAATGTTTAGCGTGCGGACCCTACAGGTTCGAGAACTATGCAGACATGACCGAGACATATCTTTGGTAAATAACCAATAGAGGAACCTGGATGCTCATATTGGCTCTCACATATTCTACGAAGATCTTCATCGGTCAAACCGCATAACAACATACGTTGTTCCCTTTGTCATCGGTATGTTACTTGCCCGAGATTCGATCGTCGATATCATCATACCTAGTTCAATCTCGTTACCGGCAAGTCTCTTTACTCGTTCTGTAATACTTAATCCCGCAACTAACTCATTAGTCACAATGCTTGCACGGCTTATAGTGATGAGTATTACCGAGAGGGCCCAGAAATACCTCTCCAAAACACGGAGTGACAAGTCCTAATCTCGATCTATGCCAACCCAACAAACACCTTCGGAGACACCTGTAGAGCACCTCTATAATCACCCATTTACGTTGTGACGTTTGGTAGCACACAAAGTGTTCCTCTGGTATTCGGGAGTTGCATAATCTCATAGTCTGATGAACATGCATAAGTCATGAAGAGAGCAGTAGCAATGAAACTGTAACGATCATAATGCTAAGCTAAAGGATGGGTCATGTCCATCACATCATTCTCCTAATGATGTGATCCCGTTCATCAAATGACAACACATGTCTATGGTTAGGAAACATAACCATCTTTGATTATTGAGCTAGTCAAGTAGAGGCATACTAGGGACACTATGTTTTGTCTATGTATTCACACATGTACTAAGTTTCTGGTTAATACAATTCTAGCATGGATAATAAAAATTTATCATGATATAAGGAAATAAATAATAACTTTATTATTGCCTCTTGGGCATATTTCCTTCAGTCTCCCACTTGCACTAGAGTCAATAATCTAGTTCACATCGCCATGTGATTTAACACCAATAGCTCACATCTGTATGTGATTAACACCCATAGTTCACATCGCCATGTGACCAACACTCGAAGGATTTACTAGAATCAATAATCTAGTTCACATCGCTGTGTGATTAACACCCAAAGTGTACTAAGGTGTGATCATGTTTTGCTCGTGAGAGAAATTTAGTCAACGGGCGGACTCCCGCTCGGGGACGGAAGCGAGGCGGTGCGCTGGGCTGGGCCGCAGTCTGGCGACTAGCTGGGATGGCCCAGTTCGGCGAAGGAGTTTTTTTAAAAACATTTTCCAAAAATACGAAAAACATGAAAACTATAATAAATAAAATTCTAAAATTCAAAAAAAATTCACATAATTATATGGCATTATTATTGACCTAGTGAACATTTTTTGGCCTAAAAATGCAAGTTTTTGAAAATACATTTTTAGTACTAATAAACTCCTCAATAAAATAAATAATCTTGCAAATAAAATCAAATAAAATATTCCTAAATTAAAGTTCAATTTCCAATATTTCTTTGCTATTTTTGAAGATGTCCTTTTATCTTCTCTCTTTATTTTATTTATTTGAAATAATTGGAAAATAATTTTGAATAAATCAATTTGATCCAATTTGCCAAAATTTGAAAATTCCAAAAATGGATTTTTGGGAAACCTCCAACTCTCTCAATTGGTCCTTGAGTTGCTTATGGCCCCTTGTATCAATTTCCAACAAAACAAAAATTCAAAATGCACAAATTATGAATGCATATGAATGATCTAATTATTAACATACAAATTGAAAATTGGGATGTTAAATTTCACACGAATTTGATGATATCCACTACGCAAATCAACTATGGAGAATATTTTAGAGCCACTCAATTCATCAAACATATCATCTAGCCTAGGAATAGGATGACGATAACGAATAGTGATATTATTAATGCCTCTACAATCAACACACATACGTGATGTACCATCCTTTTTTGGCACTAGAATAATAGGAACAACACAAGGACTGAGGGTTTCATGTATATGACCTTTGTCGAGCAGCTCCTGTACTTGATGCATAATCTCCTTCGTCTCCTCTGGATTGGTACAGTATGGTGCATGGTCGGGTAGTCATACACCGGGAATTAAGTAAATCTAATGCTTAATCCCTCGAACAGGTGGTAATCCCGGTGGCACGTCTTGTGGAAAGACATCAGCAAACTCCTGCAAAATGTTAGTGACAACAGGAGGCAAAGAGGAAGGCACATCCTTGAATGAAAATAATGCCTCTTTGCACACAAAAGCATAACAAACAGATTTGCTGAAATCTAGATCATCAATATCAGATTTGGTGGCAAGTAAACATGCACTTCTCAATTTAATTTCAGAAGTAACACTAGATGGTTTCTTATTAGGCTTCATTTGTTGCTTTATTAGCTCTATTAATATCATCTTTCAAAATGGAATCAGGAGACAAAGGAAGCAAAGTAATATGTTTATCCTTATGAACAAGAGTATACTGATTGTTTCTACCATGGTGTACATATTTTTTATCAAATTGCCATGGTCTACCAAGTAATAAGGAACATTCTTGCATGGATACCATAATCATCATATGAAGAGATACTAAAATGCACACAAACAGTACGTGTTACCTTAACCTTGCCGATGTTGTTGAACCACTGGATGTAGTAAGGATGTGGATGTGGTCTTGTGGTGAGAGATAGCTTCTCCACCATCTCCATGCTAGCCAAGTTGTTGCAGCTGCCTCCATCGATGATGACGCGAACAGAACGTTCCTTCACAACTCCCTTTGTATGGAAAAATTATGCCTCTGATTTTGCTCAGCTTGTGTGACCTGCACACACAAAACACGTTGAGAAACTATACTTTCATATCTGTCAGCATCTTCATCATACTTGTATTGCGTCTCATGATCAGAATCTTCTCCACCGTGTTGTTCACTTGTAATAAGAGTCAAAGTCTCCTCATCATAGTCACTAGCGGACTCAAACCCACCATCCTCAGTAGCAATCATAACATGCAAAGATTGGCATTCTCTTGCATAATGACCTCTACGCTTACAACAACGACAAATAATATCATGTGTGTGTCCTATTGATGCCATGGATGAAAAAGAGCTTTGTGCAGGCCCAGTAGGTGTATGCTTGGTAGATAGTGGTGGTAGTGTCTGCCTTCTTGTATCACGGTTGGAGGTGGCAGCTGACGGAGATGCCGGTGCAGCAGAACATGTGGAAGTAGAAGATGCACGCGGTGTCCATGATGAAGGTCGACCTACAGAAAAGTTAGTCTACGCCAATGTCTATCGATCCTGCACCTCACATTCAGATTTGCAAGCAAGATGGAATAAATGAGTGATATTGTTATACTCATACTCTAAAACGGTCAGAATCTCTCTATTTAATCCACCCATAAAATGTGCAATCATAGATTCATTATCCTCAACAATACCACATCTAATCATGCCAGTTTGTAATTCTTGATAATACTCCTCTACATGATTTTTTCCTTGTCTCAAACGTTGTAGTTTTTGAAGTAATTCATGTTGATAATATGGTGGAACCCAACGAGTACGCATAGCAGTTTTCAAAGCAGCCCAAGTAGTAGGGATATTATCATGATATAATCTACAATGTTTAGACCACCGAATAGAAGAAAAACTAGTGAATTCACAAACAGCAGCAGCAACACGTCTATCCTCAGGATATTGTAAGCATGTGAAACGTTGTTTAGTTTCTAACTGCCAAGTAAGATATACATCAAGAAATCTACCCTCAAACGATGGAATATTCAATTTTACTTTAGGAATATGGTCATAATCTCATACCTGAGGTGCTGCAGCCGCCCTACCGTTGTGACTATAAGCATGAGGACGACCTGGTGGTGGTGGTGGTGGTTGCACGTAGTTCTGATTTTGACCAACCTCATCCTTGTAATAGTCCTCCACCTCTTCAGTAGCAACAAGATCTACAGAAGTAGACACTTGGTGCAGCAGACGTGTGAATAATTCATCGAACTTGGCTTCCAAGTTGGTGTCAATTGTCTTCTCAATGTCATCCAACTTATGCAGGAGATGGAACCGAACATCCTGATATGCACTTGATATATGTAGAACAAATTTGTGGAGTGTTTAAGCTTGCAGGTTTACCCGGAGATGAAGTTATGAAGAAGGTTTTCCCTTTATCTTTGAAGGGAAAAGCATTGGCATGGTATAGGCTATGCGATGATATTGGATCTTGGAATTGGAATCATTTTAAATTAGAGTTCCATCAAAAAAAATTATCCTATGCATCTAGTTCATCGTGATTGGAATTATATATATAATTTTTGGCCTCATGAAGGAGAAAGTATCGCTCTAGATTGGTGGAGGATTAAGTCAATGTTATATTCATGCCCTTATCATGATATCTCAAGAGAAATTATTATCCAAAACTTTTATGCTCGGCTTTCTCGTAATGATCAAACCATGCTTGATACTTCTTGTGCTGGTTCTTTGATGAAGAAAACTATTGAATTCTGGTGGGATCTTTTGGAAAGAATTAAATGCAACTCTAAAGATTGGGAACTCGACGAAGGTAAAGAGTCACGTATTAAACTTAAGTACGATTGTGTTAAATCTTTTATGGATACCGATGCTTTTCAAAAGTTTAGCACTAAATATGGACTTGACTCTGAGATAGTAGCTCCTTTTGTGAATCATTTGCTACTCATGTTGATCTCCCTGATGAGAAGTGGTTTAAATATCACCCACCTACTAAAGAAGAAATTAAAGAACCGGTAGAGTTAAAGAAGAAACTATACTTTATAATGTTAATCCAGTTGTTCCTTCTACTTATATTGAGAAACCACCTTTCCTTGTTAGGATAAAGGAACATGCTAAAGTTACAACTATGGTTAACAAAATCTATATTAGAACACCTAAACCTGATGAAGAAATTAAAGTCAAACCTAGTATTGCTATGGTTAAAGATCTCTTGGAAGAAGATATGGATGGTCATGTTATTTACTTTTGTGAAGAAGCTGCTAGAATTGCCAAACCCGATAAAAAAAGATAAACATAGAACTGTTGTTGGCATGCCTTTCATCTCAGCTAAAATAGGAGATCACTGTTATCATGGTTTATGTGACATAGGTGCTTGTATGAGTGCTATTCCTTATACCTTATATCAAGAAATTCTGAATGACGTAGCACCCACAGAAATAGAAGACATAGATGTTACTATTAAACTTGCTAATAGAGACACTATCACCAATTGGGATTTTTTAGAGATGTTGAAGTCTTGTGTGGGAAAATGAAATACCCTACTGATTTTCTTGTTCTTGGTTCCCCACAAGATGACTTTTGTCCCATTATCTTTGGTAGAACTTTCTTGAACACCGTTAATGCTAGAATAGATTGTAGGAAACAAACTGTCGGTGTTAGTTTTGGTGATGAGTCTCATGAGTTTAATTTTTTCAAGTTTAGTAGAAATCTTCATGAAAAAAATTGCCTAGTAAAGATGAATTAATTGGTCTTGCTTCTATTGCTGTGCCACCTACTGATCCACTAGAACAATATTTGCTTGACCATGAAAATGATTTTCGTATGCATGAAAGAAATGAAATAGATAAGATTTTTTTGAACAATGTCCTCTGCTTAAACACAATTTGCCTATTGAGACTCTAGGAGGTTCTCCGCCACCTAAAGGTGATCCTGTGTTTGAATTAAAACAATTGCGAGACACTTTGAAATATGCTTATCTTGATGAAAAGAAGATATATCCTGTTATTATCAGTTCTAACCTTTGAGAACATGAAGAAGAAAGATTATTGAAAGTTCTAAGGAAGCACCGAGCTGCTATTGGATATACTCTTGATGATTTAAAGGGCATTAGTCTCACTCTATGTGAACACAAAATTAATATGGAACCTGATGCTAAACCCGTTGTTGATCACCAACGTTGGTTAAATCCGAAGATGAAAGAAGTGGTAAGAACGGAAATACTAAAACTTATGGAAGTAGGTATAATCTATCCTATAGCTGATAGTAGATGGGTAAGTCCCGTTCATTGTGTCCCTAATAAAGGAGGTATAACTGTTGTTCCTAATGATCAGAATGAACTTATTCCACAAAGAATTGTTACAGGCTATAAAATGGTAATAGATTTTAGAAAATTAAACAAAGCAACTAGAAAAGATCATTTCCCTTTGCCTTTTATTGATCAAATGTTTGAAAGATTATGTAAGCACACACATTTTTTTGCTTCCTTGATGGATATTCTGATTTTTCACAAATACCTATTTCTCAACCTGATCAAGAAAAGACCACTTTTACTTGTCCCTTTGGAACCTATGCTTATAGACGTATGCCTTTTGGTTTATGTAATGCACCTGCTACCTTTCAAACATGTATGACTGCTATATTCTCACATTTCTGTGAAAAGATTGTTAAGGTTTTCATGGATGACTTTTCTGTTTATGGGAAGTCTTTTGATGATTGTTTAAGCAATCTTGGTCGAGTTTTGCAGAGATGTGAACAAACAAATCTTGTCTTGAATTGGGAGAAGTGCCACTTTATGGTTAATGAAGGCATTTTCTTGGGTCATAAATTTTTTGAAAGAGGTATTGAAGTGGACCAAGCTAAGGTTGATGCAATTGAGAAAATGCCATGTCCTAAAGATATAAAAGGTATTCGTAGTTTCTTAGGTCATGCTGGTTTCTATAGGAGATTTATCAAAGACTTTTCTTAAATTTCTAGGCCTCTTACGAATCTTTTTCAAAAGGATATTTGATACGTCTCCAACGTATCTACTTTTCCAAGCACTCTTGCCCTTGTTTTGGACTCTAACTAGCATGATTTGAATGAAACTAACCCGGACTGACGCTGTTTTCAGCAGAACTGCCATGATGTTGTTTTATGTGTAGAAAAGAAAAGTTCCCGGAATGTCCTAAAAATCCACGGAGGCACTTTTTGGAATTAATAAGAATTTCTGGGCGAAAGAAATACACCAGGGGGCCCACACCCTGTACAAGACAGGGGGGCGCCCCCCTTTAGGGCGCGCCCCCTATCTCGTGGGCCCCCTAGACCTCCACCGACCTCAACTCCAACTCCATATATTCATGTTCAGGGAGAAAAAATTAGAGAGAAAGTTTCATCGTGTTTTACGACACGGAGCCACCGCCAAGCCCTAATCTCTCTCGGGAGGGCTGATCTCGAGTCCGTTCGGGGCTCCGGAGAGGGGGATTCGTCGCCGTCGTCATCATCAACCATCCTCCATCACCAATTTCATGATGCTCACCGCCGTGCGTGAGTAATTCCATCGTAGGCTTGCTTGACGGTGATGGGTTGGATGATATTTACCATGTAATCAAGTTAGTTTTGTTAGGGTTTGATCCCTAGTATCCACTTTGTTTTGAGATTGATGTTGCTATGACTTTGCTATGCTTAGTGCTTGTCACTAGGGCTCGAGTGCCATGATTTCAGATCTGAACCTATTATGTTTTCATGAATATATGTGTGTTCTTGTTCCTATCTTGCAAGTCTACAATCACCTATTATGTGTTATGATCCGACAACCCCGAAGTGACAATAACCGGGATACTTCTCGGTGATGACCGTAGTTTGAGGAGTTCATGTATTCACTATGTGCTAATGCTTTGTTCCGATTCTCTATTAAAAGTAGGCCTTAATATCCCTTAGTTTCCACTAGCACCCCGCTGCCACGGGAGGGTAGGACAAAAGATGTCATGCAAGTTCTTTTCTATAAGCACGGATGACTATTTACGGAATACATGCCTACATTACATTGATGAACTGGAGCTAGTTCTGTGTCACCCTATGTTATAACTATTACATGAGGAATCGCATCAGGCATAATTATCCATCACTGATCCATTGCCTACGAGCTTTTCACATATTGTTCTTCGCTTATTTACTTTTCCATTGCTACTGTTACAACTACTACAAAAACCCCAAAACCATTATCTTTACTTTTGCCACCGTTACCTTTATTATCATACTACTTTGCTACTAAATACTTTGCTGCAGATACTAAGTTATCCAGGTGTGGTTGAATTGACAACTCAACTGCTAATGCTCAAGAATATTCTTTGGCTCCCCTTGTGTCGAATCAATAAATTTGGGTTGAATACTTCACCCTCGAAAGCTGTTGCGATCCCCTACACTTGTGGGTTATCAAGACTAATTTCTGGCGCCGTTGCCGGGGAGCATAGCTCTATTCTCTTAGTCACTTGGGATTTATATCTATTGATCACTATCAAGAACTTGAAAGACGCTAAATCCAAGATATATCCCTCAACTACGAGGGGAGGTAAGGAACTGCCATCTAGCTCTGCACTAGATTCTCCTTCTGTTATGAGTAAGCTTGCGACACCTAAACCTGCTACTGCTACGAATTCTAATATGTCACATGTTATTGATGATGCCACTTCTGCTATGCATGATGAAACTACTTCTGTGCCTGATACTACTTTGCCATTAGGTGAATTTCTTGATGAACAACTTGCTAGAGTTAGGGGGAATGAAAAAATTGAAGATGCTATTATTGATGATAGTGATGATGAAAATTCTCCCAATGATTATGTATTGCCTGTTGTTCCTGAGGGTTATGTTATGAATGAAGAAGCTGCTAGAGCTATCTTTGCTTGCAATTATAGATATGATCTTAAGAAATTATTAGCTAAATGGAAGCAGCAGTCTCTTAATGCTAGAATGAAACCTGACCCTGCTTTTGCTACTTCACCTATCTGTGTTACTGATAAGGATTATGAATTTTCTGTTGATCCTGAGATTATTACTCTAGTTGAATCTGATCCTTTTTATGGCCTTGAATCTGAAACTGTTGTGGCACATCTTACCAAGTTGAATGATATAGCTACCATGTTTACTCATGATGAAAGATCTCGCTATTTTTATATCCTTAAGATATTTCCGTTCTCGTTAAAGGGTGATGCTAAGACTTGGTATAATTCTCTTGCTCCTGGTTGTGTGCATAGTCCCCAGGATATGATTTATTACTTCTCTACTAAATATTTCCCCGCTCATAAGAAACAAGCTGCCTTGCGGAAAATATATAATTTTGTGCAAATCAAAGAAGAGAGTCTCCCACAAGCTTGGGGAAGGCTTCTCCGGTTACTTAATGCTTTACCTGATCATCCTCTCAAGAAAAATGAAATACTTGATATCTTTTATAATGGACCAACCGACGCTTCCAAGGACTACTTGGATAGTTGTGCTGGTTGTGTTTTCAGGGAAAGAATAGTCGACGAAGCTGAATTGCTATTGAATAATATGTTGACTAATGAAAATAATTGGACTCTTCCTGAGCCAGTTCCTGAGGCAATTCCTGAACCAATTGAGCCAACTCATGAGCTTATTCCTAAACCCATTGCGAAGAAGAGAGGTGTTTTATTTCTCAGTCCTGAAGATATGCAAGAGGCAAAGAAATCAATGAAAGAAAAAGGTATTAAAGGTGAAGATGTTAAGAATTTACCACCTATTGAAGAAATACATGGTCTTAATATACCACCTGTTGAAGAACCACATTGTCTTGATAACCCGACACAAGTAGTAAAGGTAAATTCTCTCTATAGATATGATAAAGTTGAAATCCCCTCTACTAAATTTCATAGCCCTCGCTTAGATGAATTTGATGACTTTATGGCTAGACAAGAAAGTTTTAATTCTTATGTTGGTAGAGAGTTAAAGAATAATGCTTTCGAGATAGGACGTGTAAGCGATAATATGGCTAGATTTAAAGGTGAACTCCAACTCATTAGCAAATATGCTTCTATGGTTGCTACTCAAGCTGAGCAAGTACTCAAACCTCAAAATGATTTGCTATGAATTAAATAATAAAAATGACTTTGCTGTTAGAGTGTCAACTAGAACTGGTAGAATGACTCAGGATCCTTTGTATCCTGAAGGCCACCCTAAGAGAATCGAGCAAGATTCTCAGAGAAATAATTTAGAGGCACCTAGTTCTTCTAAAAAGAAGAAAAAGAAAAAGAATAGAACTTTGCATGCTTCTAGTGAACCTACTGTAGACACACCTGAGAATCCCAATGATATTTTTATCTCTGATGCTGAAACACAATCAGGTGATGAACATGAACCTAGTGATAATGTTAACAATAATGTTCATGTTGATGCTCAACCTAGCAAAAACAATGAAGTAGAGGTTGAACCTGCTGCTGATCTTGATAACCCACAATCAAAGAATCAATGTTATGATAAGAGAGATTTTGTTGCTAGGAAGCACGGTAAAGAAAGAGAACCATGGGTTCATAAACCCATGCCCTTTCCTCCTAAACCATCCAAGTCAAAGGATGATGAAGATTTTGAGCGCTTTCCTGAAATGATTAGACCTATTTTCTTACGTATGCACTTAACTGATATGCTCAAAGTAAATCCTTATGCTAAGTATATGAAGAATATCATTACAAACAAATCAAAGATACCAGAATCTGAAATTTCCACCATGCTTGCTAATTACACTTTTAAAGGTGGAATACTAAAGAAACTTGGAGATCCAGGGGTACCGACTATACCATGCTCCATTAAACGAAACTATGTTAGAACTGCTTTATGTGATCTTGGAGCCGGTGTTAGTGTTATGCCTCTCTCTTTATATCGTATACTTGAATTGAATAAGTTGACACCTACTGAAATATCTTTGCAAATGGCTGATAAATCAACTGCTATACCTGTCGGTATTTGTGAGGATGTGCCTGTTGTGGTTGCAAATGTCACTATCTTAACAGACTTTGTTATTCTTGATATTCCCGAGGACAATAGTATTCTATTATCCTTGGTAGACCCTTTTTGAATACTGCAGGGGCTGTTATTGATTGCAACAAAGGCAATGTCAGTTTTCATGTTAATGGTAATGAGCATATGGTACACTTTCCAAGGAAACAATCTCAAGTTCATAGCATCAATTCTATTGGAAAAGTTCCAACTATTATTATTGGATGTTTTGAATTTCCTCTCCCTACTGTCAAGAAAAAGTATGATATTCTTATTGTTGGGATTTTTATATCCCCGTTGAGGTAACTTAGTGTTATTCGAAATTTCTCCGATTCCGTGTTATTCGGAATGAGTTTGTTAACAAGACTTGATCAACCTTGTTAGTGGATTCATTTTGATGATCATGAGATGGATGAAACTAGATGGCACAACCTTCTATACCCTCTTTTTACTTTCTGTTATTTAGAATAAATAAAGCAAAAATAGTATTATCCGTCTGTTTTCTGAATTATCCGTGCAATAAAGAATATCCCGAAAATAAAAGTTCTCCAAATGCCCTGCAAATTTAGTAAGATCTTTTTTGGAATATTTGAGGATTTTAGGCACTGAAAACACTACAGGAGGGGCAAGCACCAGGCCACGAGAGTGGAGGGCGCGCCCCCTCTCCCTGGGTGCCCCCTATCTCGTGGGCCCCTGGTGGCCCCCCTCCACTTATGCCAGCACCCACACACTTCATCTTCTACCCAAAAAATCATGATCCAGCTCAAGCACGAGTTCTAGCTTGTTTTGCTGCAATTTTCGATCTCCTTGCTCAAAGCTCCATTCACTAAACTGCTTTGGATTGTTGCTTGGTATGTGACTCCTCCATTGATCCAATTAGTTTTTGTTCTAGTGCTTTATTCATTGCAAATTTTTGCTGCATAGGTGACCATGTTCTTGAGCTTGCATGTAAAATTTATGAGGTCAAGCAATTCCAATGCATGATATAGGCTCTAGGCACTTGTAGGAGTAGTTGCTATCAATCTTGTTTAGTTTTATTCACTTTTATTTTGAAGTTACTAAAATTCAGAATTGTTTCAGAAAAAGAAATATGCTTAGGAGGATGTACCAAGGTGGTTCCTCGGTGAAGAAAGGGCCCAGGATTGCTATACGTGAGCAAGATGTTGAATTGCCGAGGGATGCGGATGTACGAGCTTGTGAGTGGCCATCCGATGATTTTATGGTCGAAGCAGGCTTTAAGGAGGAATTTGACGCGTTTGTGCGTAATGCTGAGCTGGAGGACTTCCTACAAGATAAGTGTCCTCAGTACTATCAATTGACTGATTCCTTTGTGCGGAGGTTTAAATATAACTGTGCGCGTAATTCTCCTAGTGTCATATTTGATATTTATGATACATCTTATACCTTTGATTTAGAGGATTTCACAACTGCTTGCAAACACCCGCAGTGGGGTAATATTAATGATCCTCACAAATCTGAATTTAGAGATTTTCTTGCTAGTATTACTGTGGGAGAATCTAGGGACATAGCACAAGCTACCATAGGGAGCATTCATTTTCCTGCTATACATTATTTTGCTCTCTTCATTGGTAGATGCATTAACGGTAAGGATGAAGCATGTCACGTGTGTGTCCCTGATCTGTGTGTCCTCAAGAGTGCTGTGTTAGGTTATAAAGGTTATAACTTGGGGGCAATAGTTGCACGTAGGTTGCAGAATAATAGTAGAAAGGGAAATTTATTTGGAGGAATTTATGCAACTCGTGTGGCTAATTATCTTGGTACAGCCCCACGAGAGGGAGATATGATAATACCTCCTGTTTATATGGATTATGAAGCTATGGGAAGTCATCAATTTATTGGGAGGAATGAACAATTCCTCCAATATCGAGTAACCTATGACAAACGCAACATCGTCCATGTTACTCTTCCTGCTCCCTACCTTTTTGATTATCAGGCAAAAGGAAGATATGTTGTCACCAGGGAGGAAGCAGCTGAACACGAGAGGAGAGCGGAGGCAGCTCGCCAACACACTGCAGCTCAGGAGGCAGTTGCCGCTGCATCTTAGTACGACCCCGGTTTCACTTATGGATATCAGCCAGGCGGTCCTTGGCATTAGACCAACTTAGGCCAAAAGCCTGAGCTTGGGGGAGTACGTATTTCTCACCGACTTTACACTCATGTTCACACACTAGTTGTCAGTGCTCATACTCTTTCATTGTATTATCCATGCTAGTTTAAATTTCTTTTTCTAGTTTTCTTCTTGTGTCTTTGATAAACCTTGAGAAAAACCAAAAAAAATAGTTAGTTTAATTTCCATGCTTGTAGTAGAAATTAAATAAAAACCCAAAAAGATTTCTAGTTCTTCTTCTTACTTGTTGGGAGCTTTCCCGTGTAAATAGTTTTATTTTCTTTTCTTTCCTTTGGGGGTCGAGAAGACCATATTGAAAATGTTTAGTGGCTCTCATATGCATGATTGTTTATTTAACTTAGAGCCCATATTACTTGTCTTCTCTTTTGAGTTGAATGCTTGCAGATTCCAGCTTAGTCCAATGCACGTGCACTCTTATTATTATACACATCATTCGATCGTGCAAGTGAAAGGCAATAATGACGGTATATGATGGACTTATTGGGATGAGAAAAGCTGGTATGAACTCGACCTCTCTTGTTTTTGTAAATATGATGAGTTCATCGTTTCTGAGTCAGCTTATTATGAAGTAAACATATTTGCAATGACATTTAGAGATTATAGTTGCTTGTGCCATGCTTGATTAGCTTTGAGTTATAATGGTTTACCTTGCGTGCCAACATGCTATTAGAATGATTATGATGTGGTATGATGGGATTGTATCCTCCTTTGAATGAATTGAGTGACTCGACTTGGCACATGTTCACGCATGTAGTTGAATCAAATCAACATAGCCTTCATGATATTTATGTTCATGGTGGATTATATCCTACTCATGCTTGTATTTGGTGTGAATTAATTTTAATTCATGTTTATGACTGTTGTCACTCTCTCAGTTGGTCGCTTCCCAGTCTTTTGCTAGCCTTCACCTGTACTAAGCGAGAATACTGCTTGTGCATCTAAAATCCTTAAACCCCAAAGTTGTTCCAATGAGTCCACTATACCTTCCTATATGCGGTATTTACCTGCTGTTACAAGTTAATTTGTATGTGCCAAACTCCAAACCTTCAAATGAAATTCTGTTTTGTGTGCTCGAGCAGCTCATGTTACAACTAGGGCTGCATATATCTTCCATGCTAGGTGGGTTATTCTCAAGAGGAGTGGACTCCGCTCCTCATTCACGAGAAAGGGCCGGTAACCGGGATGCCCAGTCCCATGATCCAAAAAGATCAAAGCAAATCAAAATAATTAAACAAAACTTCCCCAGGGCTTTTGTTAGTTGGAGGCACTCGTCGTTTCGAGCAAGCCATGGATTGATGCTTGTTGGTGGTTGGGGGAGTATAAACCTTTACCATTCTGTTTGGGAACTGCCTATAATGCATGTAGTATGGAAGATACAACCATCTCATAGTTGTTGCGTTGACAGCAAAAGTATGCCGCTCAAAATGTTATTCAATTTCTGTTTTAAAATCGAGCTCTGGCACCTCTACAAATCCCTGCTTCCCTCTGCGAAGGGCCTATCTATTTACTTTTATGTTGAGTCGTCATCCTTCTTATTAAAAAGCACCCGAGAGCACATTGTCATTTGCATTCATTACTATTGGTTTATATTGGGTATGACTTGACTGGATCTCTTTTACCATGAATTACAATGTTTAGCTAGTCCTTGATCTTTAAAGCTGCTCTGCATTTATGTTTTGCGGTTTCAGAAAGGGCTAGCGAGATACCATTTTGTTATATCATGTTATGATTGTTTTGAGAAAGTGTTGTCATCCGAGTTTTATTATTATGGCTCACTAGTTGATTATGCTATTGATATGAGTAATTGTGAGACCCAAGTGTTATTTTGAGTACGATTAGTTCATAATATTTACTGAAACTTGAATGCTGGCTTTTCATGTTTACAACAACAAGAGCAAATAGAGTTTGTAAAAGTTTTTCTTTATCACTTTAAGTTTATCAACTGAATTACTTGAGGACAAACAAAGGTTTAAGCTTGGGGGAGTTGATACGTCTCCAACGTATCTACTTTTCCAAACACTTTTGCCCTTGTTTTGGACTCTAACTTGCATGATTTGAATGAAACTAACCCAGACTGACGCTGTTTTTAGCAGAACTGCCATGATGTTGTTTTATGTGTAGAAAAGAAAAGTTCTCGGAATGTCCTGAAAATCCACGGAGGCACTTTTTGGAATTAATAAGAATTTCTGGGCGAAAGAAATACACCAGGGGGCCCACACCCTGTCCACGAGACAGGGGGGCGCCCCCCTGTAGGGCGCGCCCCTATCTCGTGGGCCCCCTGGACCTCCACCGACCTCAACTCCAACTCCATATATTCACGTTCGGGGAGAAAAAAATCAGAGAGAAAGTTTCATCGCATTTTATGACATGGAGCCGCCTCCAAGACCTAATCTCTCTCGGGAGGGCTGATCTGGAGTCCGTTCGGGGCTCCGGAGAAGGGGATTCATCGTCGTCATCATCATCAACCATCCTCCATCACCAATTTCATGATGCTCACCGCCGTGCGTGAGTAATTCCATCGTAGGCTTACTGGACGGTGATGGGTTGGATGAGATTTACCATGTAATCAAGTTAGTTTTGTTAGGGTTTGATCCCTAGTATCCACTATGTTCTGAGATTGATGTTGCTATGACTTTGCTATGCTTAATGCTTGTCACTAGGGCCCGAGTGCCATGATTTCAGATCTGAACCTATTATGTTTTCATGAATATATGTGTGTTCTTGATCCTATCTTGCAAGTCTATAGTCACCTATTATGTGTTATGATCCGACAATCCCGTAGTGACAATAATCGGGATACTTCTCGGTGATGACCGTAGTTTGAGGAGTTCATGTATTCACTATGTGCTAATGCTTTGTTCCGGTTCTCTATTAAAAGGAGACCTTAATATCCCTTAGTTTCCACTAGGACCCCGCTGCCACGGGAGGGTAGGACAAAAGATGTCATGCAAGTTCTTTTCCATAAGCACGTATGACTATTTACGGAATACATGCCTACATTACATTGATGAACTGGAGCTAGTTCGGTGTCACCCTATGTTATAACTATTACATGAGGAATCGCATCCGGCATAATTATCCATCACTAATCCATTGCCTACGAGCTTTTCACATATTGTTCTTCTCTTATTTACTTTTCCGTTGCTACTGTTACAACTATTAAAAAAACAAAAACCATTATCTTTTGCCACCGTTACCTTTATTATCATACTACTTTGCTACTAAATACTTTGCTACAGATACTAAGTTATCCCGGTGTGGTTGAATTGACAACTCAACTGCTAATACTCAAGAATATTCTTTGGCTCCCCTTGTGTCGAATCAATAAATTTGGGTTGAATACTTCACCCTCGAAAGCTGTTGCGATCCCCTACACTTGTGGGTTATCAATATTCCTTTTGTTTTTATGATGATTGTTTAGAAGCCTTTGAAACACTCAAGAAAGCCTTAATTTTTGCACTTCAACCACCTGATTGGAACTTGCCTTTTGAAATTTTGTGTGATGCTAGTGATTATGTTGGTGGTGCTGTTCTAGGACA
The DNA here is from genome assembly GCF_002162155.2 of Triticum dicoccoides. NCBI lineage: Eukaryota > Viridiplantae > Streptophyta > Magnoliopsida > Poales > Poaceae > Triticum > Triticum dicoccoides. Next base: position 458,895,481 of record NC_041383.1, read on the forward strand.
AAGAGTTGATAAGAAATTGAATGTTATTCATTATGCTAGTAAAAATCTAGACAATGCTCAAGGAAATTATGCTACTACTGAAAAAGAATTCTTAGCAGTGGTGTTTGCTTGTGATAAATTTTGACCTTATATTGTTGATTCCAAAGTAACTGTTCACACAGACCATGCTGCTATTAAATATCTTATGGAAAAGAAAGATGCTAAACCTAGACTTATTCGATGGGTTCTCTTGTTACAAGAATTTGATTTACATATCATTGCTAGACAAGGAGATGAGGACCCCATAGCTGATAATTTATCTGGGCTTGAAAATGTGCCTGATGACCCACTACCTATTGATGATAGTTTTCCTGATGAGCAGTTAGCTGCAATAAATTTTGCTCACAGTACTCCTTGGTATGCTAATTATGCTAATTACATTGTTGCTAAATATTTACCACCTAGATTTACATACTAAGAAAAGAAAAAATTCTTCTATGATTTAAGACATTACTTTTGGGATGACCCACATATTTATAAAGAAGGAGTAGATGGTATTATTAGACGTTGTGTACCTGAGCATGAATAGGGACAAATCCTATGAAAATGTCACTCCGAAGCTTATGGAGGGCATCATGCTGGAGATAGAACTGCTCACAAGGTATTGCAATCTGGATTTTATTGGCCTACTCAAGGATGCTCGTAAGTTTGTCTTATCTTGTGATGAATGCCAAAGAATAGGTAATATCGGTAAGCGTCAAGAAATGTCTATGAATTATTCACTTGCTGTTGAACCATTTGATGTTTGGGGATTTGATTACATGGGACCTTTTCCTTCTTCTAATGGGTATACACATATTTTGGTTGTTGTTGATTATGTTACTAAATGGGTAGAAGCTATTCCAACCAGTAGTGTTGATCACAACACCTCTATTAAAATGCTTAAGGAAGTTATTTTCCCGAGGTTTGAAGTCCCTAGATATTTAATGACTGGTGGTGGTTCACACTTTATTCATGGTGCTTTCCGTAAAATGCTTGCCAAGTATGATGTTAACCATAGAATTGCATCACCTTATCATCCTCAATCTAGTGGTCAAGTTGAACTCAACAATAGAGAAATAAAATTAATTTTGTAAAAGACTGTCAATAGGTCCATGAAGAATTGGTCTAAGAAATTAGATGATGCACTTTGGGCTTATAGAACATCATATAAAAATCCTATGGGTATGTCTCCTTATAAACTAGTTTATGGAAAAGCTTGTCATTTGCCTCTTGAGTTAGAATATAAAGCATATTGGGCAGTCAAAGAACTCAACTATGATTTCAAACTTGCCGGTGAAAAGAGGTTATTTGATATTAGCTCTTTAGATGAATGCAGAACCCAAGCTTATGAAAATGCAAAATTATTCAAAGAAAAAGTTAAAAGATGGCTGATACGTCCATTTTGCATCATGCTTTTATATCGATATTTATTGCATTACGGGTTGTTATTACACGTTATGTCACAATACTTATGCCTATTCTCTCTTATTTTACAAGGTTTACATGAAGAGGGAGAATGCCGGCAGCTGGAATTCTGGGCTGGAAAAGGAGCAAATATTAGAGATCTATTCTGCACAACTCCAAAAGTCCTGGAACTCCACGGAAGTTTTTTTGGAATTAATAAAAATTCTAAGCAAAGAAAATACTAGTGGGGGGTCACCCATCGTCCACGAGGGTGGGGGGCGCGCCCTACCCCCCTGGGTGCGCCCCCTGCCTCGTGGGCCCCTGGCAGGCCTTCGGTGCCCATCTTCTGCTATATGAAGTCTTTTACCCTGAAAAAGAATCATAAGCAAGCTTTCAGGACGAAACACCGCCGCCATGAAGCGGAACCTTGGCGGAACCAATCTAGGGCTCCGGCGGAGCTGTTCTGCGGGGGAAACATCCCTCCCGGAGGGCGAAATCATCACCATCATCATCACCATCGATCCTCTCATCGGGAGGGGGTCAATCTTCATCAACATCTTCACCAGCACCATCTCCTCTCAAACCCTAGTTTATCTCTTTTATCCAATCTTTGTCCCAAAACCTCAGATTGGTACCTGTGGGTTGCTAGTAGTGTTGATTACTCCTTGTAGTTGATGCTAGTTGGTTTATTCGGTGGAAGATCATATGTTCAGATCCTCTATGCATATTAATACCCCTCTGATTATGAACATGAATATGATTTGTGAGTAGTTACCTTTGTTCCTGAGGACATGGGAGAAGTCTTGCTATAAGTAGTCATGTGAATTTGGTATTCGTTCGATATTTTGATGAGATGTATGTTGTCTCTCCTCTAGTGGTGTTATGTGAACGTAGACTACATGACACTTCACCATTATTTAGGCCTAGAGGAAGGTATTGGGAGTAATAAGTAGATGATGGGTTGCTAGAGTGATAGAAGCTTAAACCCTAGTTTATGAGTTGCTTCGTAAGGGGCCGATTTGGATCCATATATTTCATGCTATCGTTAGGTTTACCTTAATACTTCTTTTGTAGTTGCGGATGCTTGCAATAGGGGTTAATCATAAGTGGGATGCTTGTCCAAGAAAGGGCAGTACCCAAGCACCGGCCCACCCACATATCAAATTATGAAAGTAACGAACGCGAATCATATGAGCGTGATGAAAACTAGCTTGACGATAATTCCCATGTGTCCCCGGGAGCGTTTTCCTTCATATAAGAATTTGTCCAGGCTTGTCCCTTGCTACAAAAAGGATTGGGCCATCTTGTTGCACCTTATTTACTTTCATTATTTGTTACCTGTTACAAATTACCTTATCATAAAACTATCTTTTACTGATAATTTCAGTGCTTGCAGAGAATACCTTACTGAAAACCGCTTGTCATTTCCTTCTGCTCCTCGTTGGGTTCGACACTCTTACTTATCGAAAGTACTATGATAGATCCCCTATAATTGTGGGTCATCAAGACTCTTTTCTGGCGCTGTTGCCGGGGAGTGAAGCGCCTTGGTAAGGAAAAATTTATATAGTGTGCTGAAATTTACTGTCACTTGTTACTATGGAAAGTAATCCTTTGAGGGGCTTGTTTGGGGTATCTTCACCCCGACCAGTAGAGCAAAGAGTTGCTCCTCAACCTGCTGAACCTACTGAAAATGTTTACTTTGAAATTCCTTTGGGTATGGTAGAGAAACTGCTAGCTAATCCTTTTACAGGAGATGGAACATAGCATCCCGATTTGCACCTAATCTATGTGGATGAAGTTTGTGGATTATTTAAGCTTGCAGGTATGCCCGAGGATATTATCAAGAAGAAGGTCTTCCCTTTATCTTTGAAGGGAAAGGCATTGACATGTTTTAGGCTATGTGATGATATGGGATCATGGAACTACAACCGATTGAAATTGGAATTTCATCAGAAGTTTTATCCTATGCATCTTGTTCATCGTGATCATAATTATATATGTAATTTTTGGCCTCGCAAAGGAGAAAGCATCGCTCAAGCTTGGGGGAGTCTTAAGTTAACGTTATATTCATGCCCCAATCATGAGCTCCCAAGAGAAATTATTATTGAAAATTTTTATGCTCGGCTTTCTATCAACAATCGCTCAATGCTTGATTCTTCTTGTACTAGATCTTTTATGATGAAGACTATTGAATTCAGATGTGATTTATTGGAAAGAACTAAATGCAACTTTGAAGATTGGGATCTCGACGAAGGTAAGGAGTCAGGTATAACACCTAAGTTTGATTGTGTTAAATCTTTTATGGATACAGATGCTTTTCGTGAATTTAGCACTAAATATGGACTTGACTCTGAGATAGTAGCTTCTTTGTGTGAATCATTTGCTACTCATGTTGACCTCCCTAAGGAGAATTCGTTTAAATATAATCCTCCCATTGAAGTAAAAGTAGTTGCACCTATTAAAGTTGAAGAAAAGACTATGACTTATAATGATCCTATTGTTCCTACTACCTATATTGAGAAACCACCTTTCCCTGTTAGGATAAAGGATCATGCTAAAGCTTCAACTATGGTTCGTAAGAGTAATACTAGAACACCTACACCACCTGAGCAAATTAATGTTGAACCTAGTATTGCTATGGTTAAAGATCTCTTGGCTGATAATATTGATGGGCATGTTATTTACTTCTATGATGAATCTGCTAGAATTGCTAGACCAGATACTAAAAATAAACAGAGACCAGTTGTAGGCATGCCCGTTTTTTCTGTTCAAATAGGAGATCATTGTTATCATGGCTTATGTGATATGGGTGCTAGTGCTAGTGCAATACCTCATTCCTTATACAAAGAAATTATGCATGATATTGCACCTGTTGAGATAGAAGAGATCGATGTTACAATTAAGCTTGCCAATAGAGATACTATTTCACCAGTTGGGATTGTTTGAGATGTTGAAGTCTTGTGTGGGAAAGTTAAATATCCTGCTGATTTTTTGTTCTTGGTTCCCCACAAGATGACTTTTGTCCCATTATATTTGGTAGACCCTTCTTGAATACTGTTAATGCTAGGATAGATTGCGAAAAGGATATTGTTACGATTGGGTTAGGGGATATGTCTCATGACTGAACTTTGCTAAATTTCATAGACGACCCAATGATAAAGAATTGCCTAGTAAGGATGAAATTGTCAGTCTTGCTTCTATTGCCGTGCCTCCTAATGATCCTTTAGAACAATATTTGCTAGACCATGAAAATGATATGTTTATGAATGAAAGAAGGGAAATAGATGAAGTATTCTTTAAACAGGGACCTATTTTGAAACACAACTTGCCTGTTGAAATTCTAGGGGATCCTCCTTCATCCGAGGGCGATCCCATGTTTGAGCTTAAACCACTACCTGATACTCTGAAATATGCTTATCTTGATGAAAAGAAGATATATCCTGTTATTATTAGTGCTAACCTTTCAGAGAAGGAAGAGGAGAAATTATCGAAAACTTTGAAGAAGCACCGTCCCGCTATTGGATATACTCTTGATGATCTTAACGCATTAGCCCCACTCTATGCCAACACAAAATAAAATTGGAGAAAGACGCAAAACCAGTTGTTGCTCACCAACGACGGTTAAATCCTAAGATGAAAGAAGTGGTAAGAAAAGAAATACTAAAGGTCCTGGAGGCAGGTATAATTTATCCCGTTGCTGATAGTCAGTGGGTAAGTCCTGTCCATTGTGTCCCTAAGAAGGGAGGTATTACTATCATTCCTAATGATAAAGATGAATTGATCCCACAAAGAATTGTTACTGGTTATAGAATGGTAATAGATTTCCATAAATTAAATAAAGCTACTAAAAAGGATCATTACCCTTTTGTCGTGGAATTGTCACGTCAGATGTCCTAGTGAAAGGACTTAGTCGTGGAGCCACCGCAACTTGGAAGCTTAAAGGGGTTAATCGGGACAAAGGACACATGGTTTATACTGGTTCGGCCCCTTACGGTGAAGGTAAAATCCTACGATCCAGTTTTGAGTGCGATTGCTTATGTCTCGATTACCAGGGAGCGATTCCGCTTGACCTAGTTCTCGATCTGATGTTACTTGCCCTAAACCGCCACCGGGTCGTCCCTTTATATACAGAGGTCGACGCCCAGTGGCTCATAGAGTCCCGGCCGCCTCATAAACAGTGTCCGGCTCGGTCTCTAACTATTCTTGCCTTACAATACAAGTTACATACATATGGTGGTTTATCGCTACGGGCCTTACCTCGCCCTTGGGCTTTAGGCCCTTAGCTGAATCGCCATCTTCAAGTGTCGTCTTGGGCTTCATATCCTAGAGTCGCCATAGGTATAACCCGGCCCCTCCTGGGCGGGTCATACCTAATAGTTATATCCCCAATATTAGGCCCCAGATTGATTTGAACTGGTTCATGTCAATCTTCAACACTTAAGAAAAATCTTCTGCTCTTTGCTTGTATAAAATTTTTGTAACCCGCCATGACGTCATCCTTTGAATATATGGTAACCCTCCATGACGTCATCTGCCATTAATGCATGTTTTGTCCAACATATCTCAAAAGATCCTTATCTTAATGACCATCCCGAGAATTGAGGCGTCCTTGTAGTTGGATAACCATGTTTTCAGCCTCCTCATTTTTCGCGCCCACTTATCAGTCTTCCCTTATAAATAGACACGACCAGGTCTTTCCTCATTCTCCCCTTTCCTCATCTTCTTCCTCTCACAACCCTACTGCCGCTCGAGCTCCGCCGCCGCCGCAGAGCACCTCGTCTTCCTCAACCCCGGCTGCTGCATCAACCTGAATTGATCCAGAGAACGACGGCGACCCCTCGTAGTAGATCTGCAGATGTAAGTCTTCTCCTTCTTGCACCTCACATCCGCATTAGGGTTCGCAAGTTCCTCTGTGTTCTTCATGGTTCCTCATGGTTTCTTCATAGTTCTTCCACCGCAGCCTCTTTTGATCCAAAAGTAATATGGAACTCATGTGGTAGTTGTTTTGCGTCCATTTTTTATACTAGCAGATCCCTTTTTCCTATAAATAGGCCTCTTTAGAACTCACGAACTCATCTGTACTAGTTTTTGAGGTCTAGAATAATTTCTTTTCTGAACAGCCGTTGATCCAAAATAATAACTGCAACTTGTGAAACTTGTTTGTGTAACACTTAGGCAAAAACTGTATTTTGTTAGATCCACCTAGTCATGGTGACTCTTATCACCGACTTATAATTTGCGATGCTCAATTGATAACCTTAACCATTCATGGCGGTTTAAATAACCTGACTGCTCATTGCGCTCATGGCAGCTTAAATAACTTGACATAACTAGCCATATACCATTTGGCCCCTTTATAAGCCACCATCTTGAATATGTACTGTAATGTTTCTCTCCGGCTTAAAATTGAACCGGAATTTTACCCTTTCTTAGGCTTCCATCAAATTGCCGCCCAAACAACCCACTTCATGCAATTGGGTCAAATCCATCGTCACAGACAGTACGCTTGATGACTTTGTGAAGACCGGCTATCTGGCGAAGAAGGAAGTTATGTCATATCATGCTCCTGATCCGTCGGAGGAAATTCCTCGGCCAAAAGAAGGGGAGGTCATTGTCTTGACTGACCATATGAACCGGGGGTTTTCACCACCCGGCTCAAAATTCTTCAGGGACGTCCTGCACTTCTTTGACCTCCGTCCTCAAGACATCGGACCCAATTCCGTGTCTAATATTTGCAATTTTCAAGTGTTTAGTGAGGTAAGAGTTATTATACTTGAACCGCCAGAACGAATACACCATTGGACCTAGCTTGGAACTTGTCGGGGTCTCAATACAACGTCGGAGAGACGTCATTTTTCCTTATGCCAATCCACCAAGTCACCCCCAAAGACTGGAACCAGACATGGTTCTATTGCCAAGACACTTCTCCGGCTGATGAGAACCCTCTGCCTGGCTTTCATGCTCTGCATCTTGAGTCCAATCACCCGCTTCCTGACAAGATTATAGCCGCTGAACGACAGACACTTGACCCCACTATGGCTAAAATCAAGGCTCTTTTGGGGAACGGGCTAAATGGTATCGACTTGGTCTGGGTTTGGCTTGCCTGGCGGATCATTCCATTGAGCCACCACCCTGGTCTGATGTGTACCTACACAGGCAAGAAGAATGACCCTATGTGGCACAGTTCTGACGATTTACAGACCATGTTGGTGATGACATGACAAAGTCGCTCCTGAACGAAAGCCTAGCAGATTGTGGTAAAGTGGGCTTAAGCCCCTTCTGCGAAGCTAACCTGGCTCTAGTGGTAAGCCGCCAACCTAAGTAAATTACCTTTAACCTTGATGTTTGTCTGTACTCAACCTTTGCTGATTCTCACAGGCTAATGATAAATTTTGGAAAGCAAAAAATGATCACGATGTTGCAAAGAGAGCCAGGAAGGCCAAGAGAGCCGCCAGAAAAGAAGCCGCCAAGAAGAAGGGAAAGAAGGCCAGCGCCTCTGACTTGCTTTGACTAGAAGATACTTCTAAGTCGGAGGTAGCCCTTGACTCTCTTGGCTCCTTTTTAACCACCTTATTGACACTGATTATCATCAGGAGGACATGGGAACAAGTCACGGAAAGGATGAAGAGGTAACTATCATTTCCTCCGACTCCGAGCCTTTGCCAAGACAGAAAATCCGAAGAGTAACCCGGAAAGTAAGATTTTCAGATCCCTTAGCTTATCAAGATCCTCAATTTCTTTTGAAGCGGCAGATTCATGAGAGCCGGAGGCAGACCCGGACCAGCAAGGATGCGAAACTCTCCCCCGGCTTACCGAATATATCAAGGAAGCGTCGGAACAAGGTCACCTCCGATTTAAATTCCTTTTATATTTTGGCGGGTCTCACTCATCAACCACTCAACTCTTCTGACTCGAATTATCAGGAAACTTCACCTTCCTTCGGCGACTCAATGCAGTCCAATTTGCCGGTTTTCAAGACCGCCCCAGGGTAATGATGACTTGCTTATCCTGTATTCATTTCAATTCGTACTGACCTTTGATCTTATGCAGCAGAAAAGCAAAGCCCAGCAAAAAGGTGAAGAAGAACAAGCCGGACGAAGAGCCGATCCTCAAAGAGCCAAAACTTGGGAAGGCCGTGCCTAAGGCCTCTACTCATGAGCCGCCACCTGAACCAGCTCATGACACACCAACGCCAGCTATTGACCTGCCTGCCGAGCAAGCCGCCGATGGCTCTGAAAACCTTGAAGTTTCTAGCCCGGCCAAGACAAACGACTCACAAAGTGTTGATGTTGAGATTACCAGGACCGGCTTTGCCGAGCCGGGGAGACCACCTGTGCTGGCCAAGTGTTCTGTCGAGGAGGAGCACCTCGAACGCCGCAAGGTCAGATTTGATGTTGCGGAGTATACTCACATGAGTATTGGAGATGTTTTTTTGGCTATCTTAGCCAAGTACACAGCAACCGTGACCTTGAAATTGATATGGTGAAGCAAATGAACCAGAAGTTTGAGGTATAAACTCTTCTCTTTACTGAATTATCCTTACTATGCCAGCCCCCAAGTCTATTGCTTATGATGAATATGTTGTAGACTTAGAAACAAACTTATGAACATTAGTAATATACTTTGATAAAATATGTAAAAAAAAATCCGGCTTATTCCGTAGTCCCCAAGGGCCGGCTTAATCAACATGAATGAGCTGGTCCTTCATATGCTTGTATAGTATAAAAAACACTTTAACAACAATATGCATTAGTCCCCAAGTGCCAAGTACTCTTGCTTGCAAGGTGCTTGGGACTTACTCTCATGAACCGCCACGTAGGTAAAATTCTTCGATAGACATTAGCCCCCAAGTGCCAAGTCTTATTGCTTGCAAAAGGCTTGTGACTTAATATTGTATGCTAACAGTCATGATTTTGACCCAGTATTTGTACAGGCTACCACTACTCAATTTCAATCAGAAGTATCTGACTTGAAGAACTGCCTGGAAGCACAAGAGACGGAAACCCAAAGACCCAACTCCAAATTTGAATTCAGTGTATCTGAACAAGAGAAACTGAAAAAAGATTTTGAAATGGAGAAAAAGGCCTAGGTTGAAGAAAAGATTGATTTGACCAATCAAGCTGAGAAGGCAGAGGCGGCTCTGGAAGAGGCGACCGTCGAATTATCCGGCTTAAAATGCCATGTATCCCAGATGATCTCAACAATCTTTGGTAAGTCGCCCTGCAAGTGTTAAATACTTTGAATCTTTCCAATGACCATATAAATCGTTATTAACTCACCTGACATTGTTATGCAGGCCCGAGGAGTTCAAATCTTAACCAAGACATGTTGATAAAGCTGAAGGCGGTTTACATGCTGGTGGAACAACTCTACACCGGATCTCAGTGTGCCTTAGCCACAGTAGCACTGTCAAATGAAGTCCCCACACTCCTGGCGGATGTACTAAGGAAGATTTCTGTGCTGCATCAGTGGTTCACTAAAATAAGGCGGTCGTCTGCAAGAGCCAGAGCCGTGGTTGCCTTAATCCGGGCCAAATCTTGGCTTCCAGAATTAGACCCGGCCGACATCACCATTGGGTATCCAAGCCTTAAGGAGGATGGCACACCATTTGAACAGGAGGACTTCGCCGCTTGTGTGAAGGAAATACGTCTTGTGGCCACCCTGATTGCTGATGAGGCGGATCTCACTAGGTATCAGCCGGGTTATGATGCGGAGAACTAGAGAATACCAACGCCACATTATAAAGTGACCAGCCTGATCCCACCAATCCGTAAGCATACCTTCGCCCCTGAGGTTGACCCGGCCGAATTAATTGACGATGAAGCTGAATTTGAAGCTTTAATGGCATTGAATGGTCATCATCAGCCTTCTAGGACAGGGAACAGGACAAAGAAGCGGAGAGGGCTGACCCGGAAGCTTCAAGCCAACAAGAGAATTGACCCGCCATCGGCTCATATTTGTAACCCGCTGAAAAACAATTTAAGCAATTGGACTCGGGGAGTCATGTAATAGGGTAGAAATGACTTTGCTTTATCGTGCCATCGTGCATGTTTTGGTGCTTAATACTGTTTAAGCTGCCATCTTATATTTGCCCCTTTTTATACATAGCATATGTTTTCCTTATGTGTAAGCAAGTCTTTGACCTGTCCTGTGATCTTTGAACTTGTACTTTCGATTTATGTGACCCGAGCAGTAAGGGTGATAACCCAATCTTTGGAAACCAACGCTTCCAAATATATGATAATTGCCATATGTCGGCGACTTATCGTCCAACACTAAAGCCGGGTTAAATTTAAACCACACTTATACTTAGATCTGAACAAAAAAGTCTCAAGACGAAAACAAAGGTCGCTTTCAAACAAAACTTAAGCCAAATAGAAAGAAAAAAAAATCAAGGCTTCTGATTCGAATACGATCAATAAACCATTCCAAAGGGATTAAGCTAGGATTCGAATACGATCATGTATCCTCCAGTGGCTTTGGCGTTGCGCCAATCAAGAGGGTACCGACAACTATGTTCTCTTTGGTTCGAATACGACCTATGTTTGAACAGGAAGCCCCCAAATGACCTTGAGAGTTTTTTAACGACTCTGATTCGAATACGATCAAAGTCGGACCCAAAAGGGGTTAAGCTATGATTCGAATACGATCAAGAAGCCCCCTAGTGAGTTTGGCAGTGTGCCGATCAAAAGGGTACCGACAACTATGTTCTATTTGGTTCGAATACGACTTATGTTTGAACAGGAAGCCCCCTAGTGATCATGAGTTTTAACGGCTAGATTCGAATATGATCATGAGCCAGACCAAGAGGGTTCAGATAGATTCGAATACGACCAACCCCCAATTGGTCATTTGAAAAGATGATGATGAAGACATATGATCATTGAGGATGAAAAGGACAAATGTCCTGCTTTATTACTTATCATAATATATACAACGTCAAAATATGTACATCATGAGAGCCGGTGGCTCAAGTGTAGTAAGGCCAAAGATGAGCGATATTCCACAGCCGGCGGGTCTCTTCCTCCGACTTACGTGAGTCTTTGTGCTCTCGAACATTGATAAGGGAGTATGACCCGTTGTTCAAGTTCTTGCTGACCACAAAGGGCTGTTCCCAACGTGGGGATAACTTGTGTGCATTAGTTTGATCCTGTATGAGCCAGAGCACCAAATCACCTTCCTGAAAGGTTTTGGACTTAACCCGGTGGCTGTGATAGCGGCGCAGGTCCTGTTGGTAAATCACCGAGCGGGTTGCTGCCAAGTCACGCTTTTCATCTAATAGGTCAAGTGTGTCCTGACGAGCTTGTTCGTTATCAGTTTCAATGTAAGCGGCCACATGGGGCGAGTCATGCTGGATGTCACTAGGTAAAACTTCCTCTGCTCCGTAGGCCCTGAAAAAAGGCGTGTAACCCGTAGACCTGTTGGGGGTAGTATTGATACTCCATATCACAGAAGGTAACTCCTCAACCCAACAACCCAGCATCCGTTGCAAAGGAACCAAAAGTCGGGGCTTGATGCCTTTCAAGATTTCCTGATTGGCTCTTTCAGCCCGATCATTGGATTGGGGGTGAGCTACTGATGAAACATCAAGCCAGATATGCTCACGTTGACAGAATTCCTCCATGGCGCCTTTGGACAGATTAGTACTGAGGGAGTCCAGGATTAGGGGGTGTCCGGATGGCCGGACTAAGACCTTTGGCCGGACTCCCGGACTATGAAGATACAAGATTGAAGACTCCGTACCGTGTCCGAATGGGACTTTCCTTGGCGTGGAAGGCAAGCTTGGCGATACGATATGAAGATCTCCTCCCATTGTGACCGACTCTGTGTAACCCTAGCCCTCTCCGGTGTCTATATAAACCGGAGAGTTTTAGTCCGTAGGACGAACAACAATCATACCATAGGCTAGATTCTAGGGTTTAGCCACTCCGATCTCGTGGTAGATCTACTCTTGTACTACCCATATCATCAATATTAATCAAGCAGGAGTAGGGTTTTACCTCCATCGAGAGGGCCCGAACCTGGGTAAAAACATCGTGTCCCTTGTCTCCTGTTACCATCCGCCTAGACGCACAGTTCGGGACCCCCTACCCGAGATCCGCCGGTTTTGACACCGACATTGGTGCTTTCATTGAGAGTTCCTCTGTGTCATCGCCTTTTAGGCCCGATGGCTTCTTCGCTCGTCAATCGCGATGCGGTCCGGGATGAGACTTTTCTCCCCGGACAGATCTTCGTATTCGGCGGCTTCGCACTGCGGGCCGACTCGTTCGGCCATATGGAGCAGATCGAAAGCTACGCCCCTGGCCATCAGGTCAGGTTTGGAAGCTTAACCTACACGGCTGACATCCGCGGGGACTTGATCTTCGACGGATTCGAGCCACAACCGGGTGCACCGCACTGTCATGATGGGCACGATTTAGCTCTGTCATCGGACAACGACCAGAGCGTCGCTCATGTGTCCGCTCCAACCATTAGCTCGGAGCCCACTATGCCAGTCGGGGACGGACGGTTAGACGCCGCCCCAGAAACTGCAATCTCTATGGCGATAGAGCCGGATACCAGCCTAGTCCCTCGCAAGGCCCATGACTCCAAGGTGCCGGACTCCGATCCGGACTCCGTAAATCCCGCACCTCTCCCGGTTAAGCCCGATTGGGCTCCGGTCATGGAGTTCACCGCCGCGGATGTCTTTCAGCACTCACCTTTCGGCAACATCCTGAATTCGCTAAAGTCTCTCTCTTTGTCAGGAGATCCCTGGCCGGACTACGGCCAACACGGTTGGGATGCGGACGACGAAGAAATTTGTAGCCCACCCACCACCCACTTTGTAGCGACTGTCGACGATTTAACCGACATGCTAGACTTCGACTCCGAAGATATCAACGGTATGAACACCGATAAAGGAGACGATCAAAAACCAGCACCTATAGGGCTCCGGAAAACCACCTCATCATACGATGTATACATGGTGGACACACGCAACAGAAACGACAACGAGGACCAAAAGGATGCGGCTAGAGATCGCTACCCCGAAAAACAATCAAAGCGGCGGCGTAAGCGCAAGGCCAAGCCCCACCTCGACAAAAACCCAGCCATAGAATAGGGTGACTCAACGGATGATGAACATGCCGTCGAGCATCCGTCCAAGCAGGGCGGACAATCCGAACAACCAATCCCCGGGAAGGATAATAGCCCGGACGACCTCACACCAGACAAATTGCCGGAACATCAGAACCTCCACCAAAGGCTCGTCGCCACTGCACGTAGCCTGAAAAAGTAGAAGCGGAGGCTCAAGACAGCGGAGGATGCACTCAGGATCAGATGGGGCAAGGTACTCAATACCGCACACAAGTGCGGCAGTAGTCGCCACACAAAGAGCTATCCGAAGCGGAAACTACTACCGGAATTTGACGAAGAGGCCATAAAGTCCCCACAGTCAAAAAATAAGGAAGCCACAAGGTCGGATAGACGACCCTACGATCAATCTCACGCGTCAAAGGACGCCGCACTCAATATAGCGCGCGATCCGTCCAAGAATCCGCATCAGAAAACTGGCCCTACCAGATCCATCTATAGGCCAAGAAAGCAAGCTCCAATGAGTGATGCAACGCAAAAATACCCGAAAATCGCGGCACGCCTAAATACAGGGGCGCTGCACACCCCCTATGTTTTACTGATGAGGTGCTGGATCATGAATTCCCAGCCGGATTCAAGCCAGTGAACATAGAGCCATACGACGGAACAACAGATCCTGGAGTCTGGATCAAGGACTACACCCTCCACATACACATGGCCAGAGGAGACGACCTCCACGCCATAAAATACTTACCCCTTAAGCTCAAAGGGCCAGCCCGGCATTGGCTTAAAAGCCTTCCCGAGAACACCATGGGAAGTTGGGCAGTGCTTGAGGATGCTTTCCGGGCAAATTTTCAAGGGACCTATGTCCGGCCCCCGGATGCAGACGATCTGAGTCATATAACTCAGCAGCCCGGAGAGTCAGCGCGGAAGCTCTGGAACAGATTCCTTATCAAAAAGAATCAGATAGTCGACTGTCCGGACGCAGAGGCCCTAGCAGGTTTCAAACATAGCATCCGAGACGAATGGCTCGCCAGACACCTCGGCCAAGAAAAGCTGCGAACAATGGCCGTGTTAACAAGCCTCATGACCCGCTTCTGCGCAGGAGAGGATAGCTGGTTGGCAAGAAGCAGCACCAGCGACCCGAATATGTCCGAACTCAAAGATGGGACGAGAAGCCGCGCCGTAACAAAAAACCGCGCCGGATAAAGGACAAAAGCCCGATGAGCACGGCAGTAAACGCCGGATTCAAAAGCTCTCGGCAAAATCAGAAAAAGATGCCCCCCAAAGACGATAGGGACGAGCTATCCAACCTCAAATTTTTTTTTGGACAAAATATGTCAAATCCACAGCACTCCGGGGAGACCTACAAACCATACCCACAGAGATTGTTGGGTCTTTAAGCATTCCGGCAAGCTCAACGCCGAACACAAGGGGCTCAACACACCAAGCGAAGATGACAATGCACCCCACGAGCAGATCACCCGAGAACAAAAGAAGTTCCCACAAGAAGTCAAGACAGTAAATCTACTTCATGTGATGAAGGGGAAGAATAGAATAGCACCTACAACGACACGCGCCATATAGCCAGCCCCGAAGGAGCAACCCCACTGGTTGTTACAACCAATCACCTTTGATCATATGGATTACTCTAGAGGAGACCAGAACGCAGGCTGGACTGCCTTGGTCTTAAATCCAATCATTAACGGACTCCAATTTACAAACATCCTTATGGACGGCGGCAGCGACTTGAACCTGTTGTATCAGGACATAGTCCGCAAACTCGGGGTAAACCCAGTCGCAATCCACCTCGGCAACACTTCCTTTCAAGGAGTAACGCCAGGTTCGGATACCCCAAGTATGGGTTCCCTTACGTTAGAAGTCACGTTCGGATCACCCGACAACTTCCGAAGTGAAAAGCTAACATTCCACATCGCCCCATTTGTAAGTCGCTATCAAGCACTACTAGGACGTGAAGCTTTCGCCCGCTTTAACGCAATACGCACTACGCATCCCTTACACTTAAAATGCTCGGTCCAAAGGGCATCATCTCATTACAAGGGAACATAAATTGACCCCCAAAGTACGGGCTGGGGTGCGGTCGCCTAGGCAGCCACCCACAAATCCAGCCCTACTATCCCGGACACGCCTCGACGAGTCCGGCGTCAATATGCTTAAATTACCGCATACCCTCGTGCAAAGGGCTCCGTGTGCTCACGCCCGGAGACAATACGGCCCAACTCTTGCTCCAACTATATTTTGTTTATTTCGATATAGATTTCTCGCACGCTTATTTTTTACTAAGTTCCTCTCTTTCGCAGACGAGCGTCGTGCTATGCCCGTCCAGGATACGGCACGACGGAGACACAGGCGCAGACGTGCAGCAGGGACCCGTTCCAAGGATTCTTTTCAGGTTAAGACCCTGCGTAAACCTTTTTTATTGTCTCTTGTTGATAACATCCCCCGGTTTTCTCTATAGCCGAGGAGGAGGCTGGCGTCTTGGCATGTGGCCACGTCAGAATTTTTTGCACATACCTAGACACTAGGGGCTTTTTTACCAATGGCTCTATTCCGGCCCGTCTTCATAAAGACCGAACACCTTAGGGAGTGTTCGGCGTCGCGAGTTTGGCCCTATATGCATCAGCTCCGAATCATGTCTTTGGTCAAATGTAGGGTTTGCCCGGCTCCTATGTTTTGCTGCCTTACATTCTGTTATATCGGCTAACGCGGCACCAGGAGAACTACTGCGATTGTGCCCCGGTTCGGCCAGGTGAGCACCTCAGTAGAGAAAGCCGAAAACTGACTATCATGATATAGCGAGAGACTGGTCAACCACTCGATGACTTTCGGAATCTTTAGGATTCCCCCGCATTAACGAAGGGCCGCTTCTCGGTCAGGCACACTCGCGCCCCGAATTTGGGCGAGCGCGGTGCCCCTAGGGGCTATTCAGTAGTCCCACTGTCAAACTCCTATGGCTAAGTGAAAGTAATAAAGCATTATAGTCCGGTTGCCTAGTTCGCCGTGCCACCACCTCCTTTATAGGATCATGACATTGGATTAAGTGTGAACAGATGCCTTTTTGCAAACACCCCCGCATTCTATGCGTGGGGGCTGAAGCCAACGACTGCCATCTTTCAGGTTATATACAAATATATACATTAAACGGCCGCACAGGAGGTATCATGATTCTTGCAAGCACAAGTATAAAAAAGCTTTTTTCATAAAAAAACACAATTCGTCTTACAAATACTATAAGCTATTTGAACACAGCATCCTTCGAGCACTGTGACTCTATTATACGAGTGCCAGGAAGAACTTCCTCAAAATAGTGCTTGGCAGGTACTCGGCTTTCGTCCGAATCTTGGGATGCAACAATACTGGCCTTCATATCTTCCCAGTATGTCTTGACAAGGGCAAGAGCCATCTGTGCGCCCTCTATGCACGCCGACCTCTTCATTGCATCACCATGCGGCACCGAACCAAGAAATTGCTGCACCAAGCCAAAATAACTCTTCGGCTCCGGCTTCTCCGGCCATAGACGACTCGCAACAAATTTTATGGCGAGTCCGGATAATCTATTCAGCTCCGCCCAGGCGGCTAAACGGTCGGAGACTGACAGTGGGCGCTCTGGATTGTGGTACTGTGACCAAAAAAGCTCTTCCAATTTATGGTCACCTCGGCTGCGGAAGTGTTCGGTCGCGTCCGCCGCACTTGTGGCCAAATCCAGATAAGCGTTGTCCGAACTCCACTGCCGGTCTAATGGAGCATACTTGGGGTCTCCGAACTTCATCCGCAGCATATAAGGCTTTCCAGCCGTGATATCTCTGGCCTGACGCAGCTCCTCCTTGATCGCTCTCATTGCAGAGCGAGTATCCTTGGCTTCGGCAGTGATCTTTTCAAGATCTTTCTGAGCCGCCATATCTTCTTGTTCAAGCAATCTACAGCGGTCGGTAGCATCCCTCAATTCTATGGCCATCTCGGCCATTTCCTTCTTGCTCTGGCAGTGAGCAGCCTGTTCGGCTTTTAACTCTTCAGCCGCTTTAACGGCAGCCGCATCACTTTTCCTTGCTTGCTCCTTGGCTCGGGCAAGTTCCGCCCGAAGGTTCTCCACGGCAGCAGACCCATCTACATCAAGTATATATATATAAGGCCCGAGCATCAAGCTCCTATTACTGGGTGTCTTTTGAACATACCTTGAGCCTCGTCTAGCCGCTTATTTACAAGCGCGATGTCGGCATCGGCTACATCAAGTTGCCGCTTTAGTTCGGCAGATTCAT
Organism: Triticum dicoccoides; assembly: GCF_002162155.2. Lineage (NCBI taxonomy): Eukaryota > Viridiplantae > Streptophyta > Magnoliopsida > Poales > Poaceae > Triticum > Triticum dicoccoides. The sequence continues at coordinate 458,913,255 of NC_041383.1, forward strand.
CAGTCCGGCTAGCCACCGAGCGCCTCGCCACCTTCATGGAATAAGCGACATATTATACCTGGGATTATGATCCTCTGTGCGCCGTCATTCATGACGACACACAGAGTCTCAGGGGCTACTATTCATACAGGGCACATTTAATATGCGGCTCTACCAAAAGGTACACCTTTTTACATACCTCAAAACCTGTTAGTAAACTCCTGGCAGCTTTGTACAATCCGCTTTCTGCGGATGAAATCCTTCCAATCACCGTATCCATCAACATATGGTGTTCTTCTGAGATGGATGCCCTACCAAGCAGATCCTTCAGCACCTCCGCCGGCGCACAAGAGGGTGTCGGACTAGTCTGATGACCTTTCCCAGGGTCCGGACTTGAAAAAGCCCTCCGGGACAATACCTCGGGGTCGCCAGCCTCGTAAGACGGTGGAACAAGGGGAGGCATTTCGCTCTCTATCATCTCTGGACGAAGATCCCCTGAAGATGAGCTCTGCTGAGAAGGGTTGAGATCCGAACTACAAGATAATGCTTCGGTCATTTTCCTCAGGAATGAAACATGAATGTGATTCATTATGGAACCCCTCCCCTCACTTACGCCTCGGGGGAGAGCGGGTCCCCTTTAGGGGGCGATTCGGCTGAAGCGTCCGCCGGTGCTGAACCCTCTGACGAAGATTTCTTTCCCCGTTTTGAGGTTATCACCTCCGGGTCTTCAGAGGCAGTCCTTTTCTTTCCCTGGTCGGGAGAATTTTCGATTCTTCCCTTCCTAACGGCCTCCTTCATGGAGGCGGTAGCTCCTTGGTCCCCCCCTTCACCTTCCGCCAATGGCGCGACCTCTAGCATCCTGGTTAGCAGGGGATTCGGCACGGTCTCGGGCAAGGGGGCTGGACACCTGATAAGCTTAGCCTTTGCTATCCACTCCTGTTCAAAGGGCAACTCTGCTAAAGGGTAGATTTCATAAAAATATGGATGGTATGTGCAAATACAGAGCTACTTACTTTAGCATCTGGGCGGTTGCAGCTCAGACCAGCGTCCTCGGACAAATCCGGACACCTTGCTTGTGATTTGAAGAACAATTTGTACATTAGGAGATCTCGAATACGGCCCTGCAGCAAGGGCACATCTTTCGGCGGCCCCCAGATAAGTCCTTCATTAACACATGATGCCATTCGTGGTGGGGGACCCGAGCGAAAAGTAGGCGGTGCCAACCATGTGGTGCCCCTAGGGGCTGTGATGTAAAACCAGTCCCATTGCCATAAGCCGAGCTCCTCTTGAAAAGAGCCTTCGGGCCATGGAGCGTCGTCCATCTTGCTTATTATAGCCCCTCCGCACTCAGCATGCTGCCCCTCGATCATTTTCGGTTCCACTTTGAAAGTTGTTAGCCACAATCCGAAGTGAGGGGTGACATGGAGGAAGGCCTCGCACACGACAATGAATGATGAGATCTGGAGGATGGACTCTGGAGCTAGGTCGTGGAACTCCAGACCATAGTAATACATAAGCCCCCTCACAAAGGGATCGATTGGGAAGCCTAGCCCCTGAAGGAAGTGAGACGCGAACACCACGCTTTCACCGGGCTAGGGAGCGGGAACCGCTTGCCCTTGAGTAGGCAGTCTATGCGAGATTTCGCTGGTTAGATACCTGGCATCCCTTAGCTTTTGCACATCTTCTTTCGTAATGGAGGAAGGCATCCACCGGCCTTGTAGGTCGGAGCCGGACATCTTCGAAGATCCGAAGCGCCTAAAACTAGAGCTTTGGGTGTTGGAACTCGAAGCGAGGGGCGGATTTGATTGGTTTAAGAAGAAGGGAGCCGGGCCTTGGTTCCTTTATAAAGGAGGTGAATACCAAGAGCCCTCCCCGTAACCGTTTGAGACTCGCTTTCAATTAGGGAGTCATACCTAAGTCACGGTTGGGTTACCTACACCCGTATTGATGAGAATCCCGGAATAAGGGGACACGATCTCTGCTTTGACAAGACGTGCCAAGGAAACCGCCTCGCTAAACGCGCTGAGGTGGAACAATAAAATGAATAAAGAGCCTGGCTGTGGCATGATGTCACGCCACGAAATACGTCAGCAGATCCGATTGATACAAATATTATTCTCTCAACGAAGGAATGTGGAACTTATTTTGCAGGGCCAAACACTACCCTGGTCTTCAACATCTTCTATGAAATATTCGGAGGAGGAACATGCCTTGCAATGCCGAAGACAACTTGCGTGCCGGACTCGTCGTCATTGAAGCCTGGTTCAGGGGCTACTAAGGGAGTCCAGGATTAGGGGGTGTCCGGATGGCCGGACTAAGACCTTTGGCCGGACTCCCGGACTATGAAGATACAAGATTGAAGACTCTGTCCCGTGTCCGGATGGGACTTTCCTTGGCGTGGAAGGCAAGCTTGGCGATATGATATGAAGATCTCCTCCCATTGTAACCGACTCTGTGTAACCCTAGCCCTCTCCGGTGTCTATATAAACCGGAGAGTTTTAGTCCGTAGGACGAACAACAATCATACCATAGGCTAGATTCTAGGGTTTAGCCACTCCGATCTCGTGGTAGATCTACTCTTCTACTACCCATATCATCAATATTAATCAAGCAGGAGTAGGGTTTTACCTCCATCGATAGGGCCCGAACCTGGGTAAAAACATCGTGTCCCTTGTCTCCTGTTACCATCCGCCTAGATGCACAGTTCAGGACCCCCTACCCGAGATCCGCCAGTTTTGAGACCGACAAGTACCCTTATCAGTTATAATGTTGTGTGGAAATCCAAAACGAAAGATCACCTTTTTCATGAATTGAACTGCCGTGCCTACATCACATTACTAACTGGCTCTGCCTCAACCCACTTTGTGAATTTGTCAACTGCCACCAAAAGATGGGTCTTTTTATCTTTGGACCTTTTGAAAGGCCCAACCATGTTGAGCCCCCAAACTGCAAATGGCCAAGTATTGGAATCATCCTCAACTCTTGAGCCGGCACGTGAGCACGTCTTGAGAACTTCTAACAACCATCACATTTACTGACCAGATCCTCCGCATCAGCGTGAGCCGTCAGCCAAAAAATCCATGACGAAAAGCTTTGGCCACAAGGGACTTTGAACCGACATGATGGCCACAATCTCCTTCATGAATCTCATGAAGAATTTCTTGACCTTCCTCAGGAGAAACACAACGCTGAAATGCCCCAGTGACACTACGATGATGTAACTTGCCATTGGCAATTGTCATTGACTTAGACCGCTGGGTTATCTACCTGGCCAGGGTTTCATCCTCACGCAACTCGCCCCGGGTCATGTATGTCAGGACCCCGACCCTAAGTCACACCGATCTAGCATGTAACACATCATATCACTTCGCGGCCTCACGCACGGTATTCCCACGGGTGCCACCTTACCTGGCCCGGGACCGTTTGCGCCTTTTGGCTCACATATATGATAGTGTTGCTAGCATCCATATGACAAAGAACCCGGGCTGACATGGCTAGTCGTGAACCCAAAGTGGCACTAACTTACAGGGACAGGCATACATGACCCAACAACGAACGTGTCGGTCATCAGCGAGTGAATCCGGGCTGTAGCAACTGGGCTAGCAGGACTCCGGTAAACCGGGCTGTAGCAGGCTAACAGGACTCCGGTAGACATCGCGTGACATTTCCCCGAGGGGACAGACACAGGAACAAAGAAGGACACATGCCGGCCAGCCTAAGTGTTCCAGAGCAGTAGCAAGCTACCATGGCTCAGTGGAAACACTAGGAGACATTTCCCGGTAAGAGAGGCTACTAAGGATAAACAACTAGATAGTCAGATCCCACACATACCAAGCATTTCAATAACATACACACAATATGCTCGATATGTGCAAATACAACATGGCATCACAACATGACTCTACGACTCAAGTATTTATTCAATAGGCTCCGAGGAGCGAGATATTACAAACATGGGTCTCATGACCCAACACTCAGAGCATACATGTCAAAGCACAAGCGGAAGCTTAACATGTCTGAGTACAGACATCTACAAAAGAAAAAGGCTGAGAAGCCTGACTATCTACCAGATCCTGCCGAGGGCACAAGATCGTAGCTGAGGTAACAAGCTAAACGTCGAAGTCCACGCGGTACTACTAGCGAGACTGAAGTCTCTCTGTAAAAACATAAATTAAGCAACGTGAGTACAAATGTACCCAGCAAGACTTACATCAGATCTAACTACATATGCATCATTATCAACAAGGGGATGGTGGGGTTTAACTGCAGCAAGCTAGCTTTGACTCGGCGGCTATCCTGAACTATGACTGCAAGTAACTCTTTTGAGGTGGCGCACACGAGTCCACATATTCACCATATCAATACACCACTATGGATCCGCTCCCGTCTCCCTACGAGAACGCTATCCATAGCACTCACGCTTATCTTGCGTATTTTAGAGTATCCACTTTCACTTGTCTATGAACTGTATAGGCAACCCAGAAGTCCTTTACCGCGGACACGGCTATTCGAATAGATCATATTAACCCTGCAGGGGTGTACTTCTTCACACACGCTCTCACCACTTACCGCCGTTTACACGACATTTACTCGGCAACCTTCAAGCGGAAGCCCAGCGAGGGTGTCGGCCACGACCTGACTAACCACACAAGTCTCTCGTCCAGGTTTATCAACTATTCGGGTTCCATTCGCAAGGAGATCCGGTCAGGGTGTCGCTCACGACCCCAAACGATGCGTGCAGGGTTCCCAAGCCCACCATCCGGGTGCTACTTGGTACACCGGGCCACTGTGCCTAGTCTGTCCCAAGCCCACCTGTACCGGGTGCCACTTGGTAGACTACTAACACTACCTACAAACACCAGAAACTAGTTGCAACTCCTGGACAGAGATCAAGTTGATTAATAAGTCCAGAGAGCTTGGAGCGCCCGGAGCCCAATGTGTGGTAGTAACTGTTCATGGATCACAAACACAGAACTCAGTTCCTGAGGACGGCTGCAATGAGGCAACCCACCATGTACTCCTACATGGCCTCTCACCGCTACCTTTACCAAATCGTGTTCACACACTTAGCTCTCAATAGTAGGACATGTTCACACACCTCCGATTCATCCCCGATGAATCAGACCTGACTCAACTCTAAGCAGTAGCAGGCATGACAAACAAGCATGAATGAGTAGGCACATCAAGGCTCAAACAACTCCTACTCATGCTAGTGGGTTTCATCTATTTACTGTGGCAATGACAGGTCATGCAGAGGAAAAGGGGTTCAACTACCATAGCATGTAACAGTTGAATCGGCGTTGTCCTAATGCAGTAAAAGAGAGCAGGAGCGAGAGAGTGGGATTGTATCGGAATGAACAAGGGGGTTTTGCTTGCCTGGCACTTCTGAAGATAGCATTGAGTCTTCATCAGTGTCAACGATCACAACGTCGGAATATCGTCTACCGAGAGGGGACAATCACCGGCAAACAAGGAAGAACACAATCAATGCAATGCAACAGTATGATGCATGAATGTGACATGGCAATATGCTGTTGATTTGTGCTGATGCAACTAAAACCAGATTAAATGAAGTTGGTTTGAATCCAAGATTCAAATTCAAACTCCACATGTGGTTATTTAAATGCCATTTAATTGAATTGTCCTAAACAGTAGTCATAAGTTGTTCTAACATGCATGAAAATGGTACAGATGGATAGATTGGATTTTTTTGATAATTTTTCATATATAAATTATTTAATTTGGAGTTACGGTTGAATTTCTATGAATTTTAGAAGTTTATACAATTTTCTGGAATTTTCTGAATAAAAATAAATCCAGAAAACATTACTGCGTCAGCCTGACATCATCATGACGTCAGCAGGTCAACGTGGCACGGTCCGGGTCAAACTGACCAGTGGGTCCCGTCTGTCAGTAGTTAGTTAATCTAACTAAATTTAGTTAGCGCTAATCCTGGGTTAGTTAGCAGGGCGGGCCCCACCTGTCATGGACCCAAGGGTCAAACTAGGCCCACCAGCCAATGGTCAGCGGGGGTCAAACCCACCGGCGACATGACGCCGGCGAGGCCAGACGCGGTGGAGGGGCTCGGGTTTGCGTCTCCGGCGACCAAACGGGCAGCCGAGACCATCTACGGAGAGCTGGAAGCGAGCCACGTCGTTTGGGGGTGGAAGTGGAGCTCGGGGAGGACGGGAATGACGCCGGCGACGACCTTGGCGGTCGCCGGAGCTCGGGTGAGCTCGGGCTCGTTGCTGCAGTGGCCTAGGCAGGGCGGCGCTAGCATCTACGGCTCGTACGCGTTGCAGGGAGTGCGCTGGACATAAACCCGGGACCATATGGTCACCGGAGCATGACCGGCGACGACGCGGGCGGCGGCAAGTTTCGGCGGAGGTGGGGAGCGGAGCTAGAGCATGAGCACGAGCAGGGGAGGAGGGGGAATCAGTATGTGAGCTCACAACGGTTGCAGAGGTGGCCTCGGCGTGCTCGAGGAAGCACCAGAGCGAGCGGGGCGGCGAGAGGGATCTCTGGCGGTCCGAGGTTGAAGACGGCGACAGGGCGGTGCTGCGGTGCGTCCCGGCTTGCTTGACTTGGCGGAGAGGTCGGGGACGGTGTGGCGGAGCTCCTAGGCATGTCGGAGAGGCGAGGGGGAGGGGGTGGCTGCGGCTATGGCAAACGGCGGCGACGGCTCCGCTCGGGCGCGTGCGGGGAGAGAGCAGAGGAGGGGAGAGCGTTCGGGAGAGAGTGAGAGGGGGGCCAGGGGGCTGTGTGGCATCGCAGACACGGATTAGGACGAAGGGGAGGCCTCCAGCGCGAAGCAGGAGGTGGCCGGTGTCGACACGCGTGCGTCCAGCACGCAGCTGCTTCGGGGCGAGGGGGAGGAAGATGACAGGGAGGAGGCGGTGGTGGGCTGGGCCGCAGGTGGGCCAGCACAGGAGCTGGGCCGGGGTAAGTGGGCTGCCAGGTAAGTTCTTCTGCTCTGTTTTATATTTTTTTGTTTTGTTTTCTTTTTTAATATTTCTTTTTCCACTGAATTCAAATTTAAACAACTTGAAAATAGTGCCAAAAATTCCCTTGGATATTTTTATGTCACATAATGGACTTCTCCACATATACATAAAATATCCCAGGCTTTTTGAAACTATAATCATTATATATTACGAATATAACTTCAAATCCAAATACAATATGATTTAAATTCAATGTTCCAAAGTATTCCATAAAAAATGTTCCAGAATTTTGGTTTAGTATATATCTCTTGCCAAAATTACCAGAATGATTTTTAGGGAATTTTGGAATCACTGAATGCAATTTAAAGGGTTCTTGCCCTTCTTTTAAAAAGTTTTGAGGCTTTCTAATTTCCTCAGTTCAAATTCCTAATAAATTTAGACATGATGCAGCAACCTAGCTAGTCCAAGTGCATAGCAAGGCTAGGGACGTGACAACTCACCCCCACTAAACAGGAATCTCGTCCCGAGATTCAAGACGTGAGGTAAGAAGACAGAGGGGACACGAAGCTAGCACAATCTTCACGATCCAGGTTGTACTTCATAAGAACCTTGATTCGATCACCATCATCGTCTCGATGTCTTCCTCTGAGAACTCCAACTAACAAGACAAGAAGAGGAAAGGAAAACTCTAGAAGAATTGATCTTCTCGAGGACCGAACAACTCAGGATCAACTCACAGGATGAGACATAGCAACATCTCTCGGACTGAGACATGAAACATACATCCAGAGGGATGGAGTGTAACAGATGACGAAGGTTCACTAGGTAGACAACAATTTCACACTTAAGAAGGTGGTGAACGGTTGTCAACGTAGCGAGAAGTTTGAGTTGCCATGATACCATAACAAGACATCTTGGAGGAGGGTGATTCGTAGAATTATTACCTTAGGTGGCAAAAAGAATTACATTTGAATTAGAGAACATTGAGATTCTTTATACCAGCCTAAGGCAATTCTCAAGCGATCATTTGGAGGGGGTCGGTAGAATGGCATGCTTGGATTAGAATGGATGATGTGGATTACCTTGTTGAAAACAACACAAGGGATGACTTTAGTAACTGAGGAGAAGCTCAACAGTAGAGAGTGAGTCCACTGTTTGAGAAGTTTATAGCATAACCGAGGAAGCTGAGAGCAAACCCAGTTAGTGCCGATGATAACACCTAGCGCTTGCGCGTGCTCTCAAGAACTTGAGCATTTCCATATTCATCAAGGTTTTACCAATATCCGTGTCAAGGATCCTGGCAACACAACGTACTACCATGATGAATACCGGTGGGAGATGCAGATGCGAAGGAAGATAACACCTTCTCAGACTTCACCTTGGCGGGGCCAAGGGGACAAAATCTGGATGATCGACCGAGAGACATTTAGCACTCCGCTTCTAATGTTCTCCTTGATGTACCAGCTTAACCCAATACCAGTCGGTATCTGGAACATCAAGTAAAGGTCTGGCTTCGGGAGAACAAAGGATCCATAAGGAACAACTTCTAAATAAGCCACACGAAATCCTCATGAAGAAGATGGTCGATTTGCTCAATCAAGATACTACAATGATAGATCTTCCGGCTAGGTGTGTCGGCCAGAACATCAACCTTGTCGGAACCTACATCATAGATCTTGGAAAGGTTCCAACCATCATATCTGCCTGAGATTCAGATCTGGTTGGTAACATGATATTCCAGACTCATCAAGTCTAGAAAGAAAAATGAAAGTTTGCAACACAAATCGACGAGATGACGTTGCGAGATTCTCGGGAAATGAACTACGATAGCAAGCTCCAAAACATGAGCTGGTTCTGCTACACACATGTGAACACGTTGTCCCAGACAAAACATGATCACATGGTAGTCTTACAATAAAACACTACCGAGTTCAGGTGGGAAATCCTCATCAAGGGTTTCGAAGTCTTTACGCAAGTCCATGGATTAGATCCCAAGCATAGACTTCTCCTCCTTGAACAAGTCAATCAGTGGCTTGGTGTGCTAGGAACACATATAGAATGGAGGCGGCCAACCTACCAAACCATAGAATACTTCGCACATGTGCATGACCAACTTCGGGACGATTCCAGAGGAAGCAAAAAAAATCTTTCTCGGATCCACAGCGGCAACTTACATCAGGTGCACGTGAATTCGAGAAAGTCACCTCTTTCATCCAGGCATATCCTTCATGAATGGAACACGAAGATAATGCTTACACAAGTTTCCAACACTAGCCTGATGTTCATCATGAATTATGGAGGAGATAAAGATGTTGTCGATGGGCTCAACAACAATTCATCCAGGTTTCCATATAAAAGGAATTCCATAGTTAAGTGAACGGTGATAGCATTGGTCAGACCAAAGAATATAATGGTGTATGCTCGAGGAAAAACCACGAGTAAGACAACATTACGAATATCGTTGGTTCTGATTTGATTTGACGATAGCCCACACTCAAATCAAAGTTTTGGCAAGACAATAGGTCCAGCAACTGGTCACAAGGATCAATCGATGAAGATATCATCTTTCTTCAACACACATACAAGATATCCCTATAAATGAACTAAATCGGAGAAGCTTCCATCTTCCAACTCTCCAAGTTGTTGTTCAGCTTAACCAACTAGCTCAGGGGTACCCAACACAGATTCTTCGAGAAAGGGTGGTTTACAAGGAAACCAACATGATCACGAACTTAACATAGTGGTCAAGTAACGACCTGGTGATGCTTCCGAGAAGATATTTGGAAAATCACGAACCACCGATATGTTACTAAGCTCGAGAACAATCTTGCTTTTCAGGGAAAGACGATATGATCAATAGAGCGAAGATTGGCACTATCCTAGCACATTGATCGGAGAGTGCACTGGAAATAAGGAATAGGTGGCACGATCAGCCTTAGGGTGATGATTCAATAATCAACACACTAAGAATGAGAATATTGTCCATGAACTACCAAGCAACACGGTTGCTAGGGGTATAGATTTCACACATCACGATTCACTTGTCGGTGTTTCGGTTGCATCAACACGGGGACCGAGGAGTGAATAATGATGGCAAGAAGTGTCACTACGTCAAGAATTCATAAGAGGGTGTGCAATTCCCATGATATCCCTGATATAAAGATGGTAATACTTCAAGGTAGAATAGACCAGAAGCTGGATTGCAACTTGATCTGCGGAACACAACTGCTTTGACCCAATCCTGGAAATGGAAAAAAGGTACTGGAGTTTGTTTCTCCTAGTCACTCCGGAATAGAATGGATTGACGGGACCCCAAGAGTAATAGGCATCGATAACACGAATGCATAATCACTCCTGACTATCAATTGATAGACAAGGATCGGAATACAACTAAAGGGGGACAACTCAAAGGAACATATGATTTTCTGAGTTGTGGATGCATAGATTAATATGCCGAACCAAGTTCAACAAGTTTCTTCCGGATAATCCTTGCAGAGAGGTAAGACTGGCAGAGTCGCAATATAGAATGGAGAACCCATCGAGAGCACTCTTGTTGTGATACTTGGTTCAAAGAACTTCTGCCATAAGTGGTTCATAGTATTTGGAAGAAGGAAATACCATGGACCTCGAGGACTAATGCAAAGCTTACTAATAACCTAAAGGAACGAGCAAACACTAACAACAAGAAGTAAGTAGAGAAATCTTGGGTTCAAAAACCCAGAAGTAGAATACCTACTAATTAAATGGCCTCACGGGATGCTTCGAGAATGATGGCCAGAGTCATCACACTGGGAACACAAAGCATGGCTAGATTACTAGGTGATACAGATACATAGGGTCGTAATAATAATTCCAACATATATGTCGAGGCAATAGAGTACCTCAACTCAGCAATTAGTGTGATTAACCTGGCCCAAAGGAACATCAGGAACAGGAGGAAGGGATTTTGCAAATGCTTCAGACTATTAAGAAACCTGGGATGACTCGGACAGCATAACGGCTGTAAATGCTCCAAAGGATTTAAGACATCCTACAAAATGGTGGCATAGCCACTCAGAAGCACAATATCAAGGTTCCGAGATCAACTATGAACACACGGAGGTAGTAGAAACTGAGTAGAGGCTTAAATCCAACAATCTTACAAGTCTACAGAGTAGTAACACGTGATCCTAATAGAAAGAAGAGATAGCCTAGTTACTTAACCCCTTAGGAAAGATAAGATGACTCAGATCAGAAGGGCATAAGGTATAAGGAGTAAAAAGAGCCTTACGTTCCATCCCACAATCAATTCCCTTACATAACTAAAGAATTTCTAGACTCAACTTCGACCAGTTTGGCTTGGTAAACCAACAGGCAGTCAAGCTCTGATACCAAAGCTGTCAGGACCCCGATCCTAAGTCACACCGATCTAACATGTAATACATCATATCACTTTGCGGCCTCACGCACGGTATTCCCACGGGTGCCACCTTACCTGGCACGGGACCGTTTGCGCCTTTTGGCTCACGTATATGATAGTGTCGCTAGCATCCATATGACAAAGAACCCGGGCTGACATGGCTAGTCGTGAACCCAAAGTGGCACTAACTTATAGGGACAGGCATACATGACCCAACAACAAACGTGTCGGTCATTAGCGAGTGAATCCGGGCTGTAGCAACTGGGCTAGCAGGACTCCGGTAAACCGGGCTGTAGCAGGCTAACAGGACTCCGGTAGACATCGCGTGACATTTCCCCGAGGGGACAGACACAGGAACGAAGAAGGAAACATGCCGGCCAGCCTAAGTGTTCCGGAGCAGTAGCAAGCTACCATGGCTCAGTGGAAACACTAGGAGACATTTCCCGGTAAGAGAGGCTACTAAGGATAAACAACTAGATAGTCAGATCCCACACATACCAAGCATTTCAATAACATACACACAATATGCTCGATATGTGCAAATACAACATGGCATCACAACATGACTCTACGACTCAAGTATTTATTCAACAGGCTCCGAGGAGCGAGATATTACAAACATGGGTCTCATGACCCAACACTCAGAGCATACATGTCAAAGCACAAGCGGAAGCTTAACATGTCTGAGTACAGACATCTACAAAAGAAAAAGGCTGAGAAGCCTGACAATCTACCAGATCCTGCCGAGGGCACAAGATCGTAGCTGAGGTAACAAGCTAAACGTCAAAGTCCACGCGGTACTACTAGCGAGACTGAAGTCTCTCTGCAAAAACATAAATTAAGCAACGTGAGTACAAATGTACCCAGCAAGACTTACATCAGATCTAACTACATATGCATCATTATCAACAAGGGGATGGTGGGGTTTAACTGCAGCAAGCCAGCTTTGACTCAGTGGCTATCCTGAACTACGACTACAAGTAACTCTTTTGAGGTGGCGCACACGAGTCCACATATTCACCATATCAATACACCACTATGGATCCGCTCCCGTCTCCCTACGAGAACGCCATCCATAGCACTCACGCTTATCTTGCGTATTTTAGAGTATCCACTTTCACTTGTCTATGAACTGTACAGGCAAACCAGAAGTCCTTTACCGCGGACACGGCTATTCGAATAGATCATATTAACCCTGCAGGGGTGTACTTCTTCACACACGCTCTCACCACTTACCGCCGTTTACGCGACATTTACTCGGCAACCTTCAAGCGGAAGCCCAGCGAGGGTGTCGGCCACGATCTGACTAACCACACAAGTCTCTCGTCCAGGTTTATCGCCTATACGGGTTCCATCCGCAAGGAGATCCGGCCGGGGTGTCGCTCATGGCCCCAAGCGATGTGTGCAGGGTTCCCAAGCCCACCATCCGGGTGCTACTTGGTACACCGGGCCACTGTGCCTAGTCTGTCCCAAGCCCACCTGTACCGGGTGCCACTTGGTAGACTACTAACACTACCTACAAACACCAGAAACTAGTTGCAACTCCTGGACAGAGATCAAGTTGATTAATAAGTCGAGAGAGCTTGGAGCGCCCGGAGCCCAATGTGTGGTAGTAGCTGTTCATGGATCACAAACACAGAACTCAGTTCCTGAGGACGGCTGCAATGAGACAACCCACCATGTACTCCTACATGGCCTCTCACCGCTACCTTTACCAAATCGTGTTCACACACTTAGCTCTCAATAGTAGGACATGTTCACACACCTCCGATTCATCCCCGATGAATCAGACCCGACTCAACTCTAAGAAGTAGCAGGCATGACAAACAAGCATGAATGAGTAGGCACATCAGGGCTCAAACAACTCCTACTCATGCTAGTGGGTTTCATCTATTTACTGTGGCAATGACAGGTCATGCAGAGGAAAAGGGGTTCAACTACCGCAGCATGTAACAGTTGAATCGGTGTTGTCCTAATGCAGTAAAAGAGAGTAGGAGCGAGAGAGTGGGATTGTATCGGAATGAACAAGGGGGTTTTGCTTGCCTGGCACTTCTGAAGATAGCATTGAGTCTTCATCAGTGTCAACGATCACAACGTCGGAACATCGTCTACCGAGAGGGGACAATCACCGGCAAACAAGGAAGAACACAATCAATGCAATGCAACAGTATGATGCATGAATGTGACATGGCAATATGCTGTTGATTTGTGCTGATGCAACTAAAACCAGATTAAATGAAGTTGGTTTGAATCCAAGATTCAAATTCAAACTCCACATGTGGTTATTTAAATGCCATTTAATTGAATTGTCCTAAACAGTAGTCATAAGTTGTTCTAACATGCATGAAAATGGTACAGATGGATAGATTGGATTTTTTTGATAATTTTTCATATATAAATTATTTAATTTGGAGTTACGGTTGAATTTCTATGAATTTTAGAAGTTTATACAATTTTCTGGAATTTTCTGAATAAAAATAAATCCAGAAAACATTACTGCGTCAGCCTGACATCATCATGACGTCAGCAGGTCAACGTGGCACGGTCCGGGTCAAACTGACCAGTGGGTCCTGTCTGTCAGTAGTTAGTTAATCTAACTAAATTTAGTTAGCGCTAATCCTGGATTGGTTAGCAGGGCGGGCCCCACCTGTCATGGACCCAAGGGTCAAACTAGGCCCACCAGACAACGGTCAGCGGGGGTCAAACCCACCGGCGACATGACGCCGGCGAGGCCAGACGCGGTGGAAGGGCTCGGGTTTGCGTCTCCGGCGACCGAACGGGCGGCCGAGACCATCTACGGAGAGCTAGAAGTGAGCCGCGTTGTTTGGGGGTGGAAGTGGAGCTCGGGGAGGCCGGGAATGACGCCGGCGACGACCTTGGCGGTCGCCGGAGCTCGGGTGAGCTCGGGCTCGTGCTGCACTGGCCTAGGCAGGGCGGCGCTAGCATCTACGGCTCGTACGCGTTGCGGGGAGTGCGTTGGACATAAACCCGGGACCATATGGTCACCGGAGCATGACCGGTGACGACGTGGGCGGTGGCAAGTTTCGGCGGAGGTGGGGAGCAGAGCTAGAGCATGAGCACGAGCAGGGGAGGAGGTGGAATCAGTCCGTGAGCTCACAACTGTTGCAGAGGTGGCCTCGGCGTGCTCGGGGAAGCACCGAAGCGAGCGGGGCGGCGAGAGGGATCTCCGACGGTCCGAGGTTGAAGACGGCGACAGGGCGGTGCTGCGGTGCGTCCCAGCTTGCTTGACTTGGCGGAGAGGTCGGGGACGGTGTGGCGGAGCTCCTAGGCATGTCGGAGAGGCGAGGGGGAGGGGGTGGCTGCGGCTATGGCGAACGGCAGCGACGGCTCCGCTCGGGCGCGTGCGGGGAGAGAGTAGAGGAGGGGAGAGCATTTGGGAGAGAGTGAGAGGGGGCCCAGGGGGCTGCGTGGCGTCGCGGACACGGATTAGGACGAAGGGGAGGCCTCCAGCGCGAAGCAGGAGGTGGCCGGCGTCGACGCGCGTGCGTCCAGCACGCAGCTGCTTCGGGGCGAGGGGGAGGAAGATGACAGGGAGGAGGCGGTGGTGGGCTGGGCCGCAGGTGGGCCAGCACAGGAGCTGGGCCGGGGTAAGTGGGCTGCCAGGTAAGTTCTTCTGCTCTGTTTTATATTTTTTTGTTTTGTTTTCTTTTTTAATATTTCTTTTGCCACTGAATTCAAATTTAAACAACTTGAAAATAGTGCCAAAAATTCCCTTGGATATTTTTATGTCACATAATGGACTTCTCCACATATACATAAAATATCACAGGCTTTTTGAAACTATAATCATTATATATTATGAATATAACTTCAAATCCAAATACAATATGATTTAAATTCAATGTTCCAAAGTATTCCATAAAAAATGTTCCAGAATTTATGTTTAGTATATATCTCTTGCCAAAATTACCAGAATGATTTTTAGGGAATTTTGGAATCACTGAATGCAATTTAAAGGGTTCTTGCCCTTCTTTTAAAAAGTTTTGAGGCTTTCTAATTTCCTCAGTTCAAATTCCTAATAAATTTAGACATGATGCAACAACCTAGCTAGTCCAAGTGCATAGCAAGGCTAGGGACGTAACAATGTAAGCCAAGTATGGCACTGTCCAATCTGGGATGACGTGAAGAGCCGCCACCAATTGTGCTTCTGGGTCAGGAACATCCAAGTCTTCCTCTGTTGGCAACTTAACAGAAGGGTTGTGCAGGATGTCCAAGAAGGTATTAGGTGGCACCTGCTTATGCTGAGACCCCAACAGGCTTAAAGCATCAACCGCCTCATTCTTTCTACGGTCAATGTGCTCCACCTGGTAACCCTTGAAGTGTCCAGCAATGGCGTCAACCTCATGGCGATAAGCCGCCATAAGGGGATCCTTGGAATCCCACTTGCCTGATACTTGTTGAGCCACCAAGTCTGAATCGCCAAAGCACCTTACCTGTCTTAAGCTCATCTCCTTATCCATCCAAAGACCATGGAGTAAGGCCTCATACTCAGAGTACAAGGAAACATCAACCTCAGTACATAACAAAACTTGTCATCTCGAGGGGAAGCTAAAACAACTCCTGCCCCCGAGCCCTCCAATTACCTGGACCCATCAAAGTGAATAGTCCAATATGTGTTGTCCGGCTTCTCTTCAAGCATCTGCAGCTCTGTCCAATCGTTGATGAAGTCCACCAATGCTTGAGACTTGATAGCAATGCGTGGCACATATTTTAAACCATGAGGCCCAAGTTCAATGGCCCACTTGGCGACTCGTCCTGTGGCTTCTCTGTTTTGAACGATATCTCCCAAAGGAGCAGAACTGACCACAGTGATGGGATGACCCAGGAAATATTGCTTAAGCTTCCGGCTTGCCATGAACACCCCATAAACGAGCTTTTGCCAATGTGGATACCTTTGCTTGGACTCAATAAGCACATCACTGATGTAGTAAACCGGTGAAAGTGCAACTATCCCTAGGTGGTTTTGGTAATTCATAACAACATATAGCTCATTGAGCTAATACTATTCGAAGACAAATATTCCAGGAAAGCTCAATGAATGGCATGGCATGGATGATGAAAGTGGATCCCTCAAAATATTAAGGAGAAAAGGATTGGCTCAAGCTCAAAAGCTCAAGACTCTACATTTTATATTTTAGTGATCCAAGATCACATTGAGTCTATAGGAAAAGCCAATACTATCAAGGAGGGATGAGGTGTTGCTTGAAGAGTTTCTTGCTTCAAGTGCTTAGTGATATGCTCCAAAAACCCTCAACTACTTTCTCATATCAACATATGACCTAAACCCAAAGTCAAACTCGGCCCCACCGATTCTTTCTATCCGGCGCCACCGAGTTCAGATGTCATAGCCACTGCCACAAACCCTAGGCAAATTGGTCTCACTGATAGGGATATCGGTCTCACCGAGATGGGATTGTAGTCTCTCCGTTTCCCTTCGTAACGTTTCGTTCTAACCGAAGTGAGCGATCGATCCCACCGAGATTGCAATGTAAACTCTCTGTTTCCTTTTTGTAACATTTCGGTGAGACCGAAATGAGCGAATCGGTCCCACCGAGTTTACCTGACCAACTCTCTGGTTAGCTAATTACCAAAATCGGTTTCACCGAGTTTGTGTAATCGGTCTCACCGAGATTACGTTATGCCCTAACCCTAACCATATCGGTCCTACCGAGTTGCATGTCGGTCCCACCGAAATCACTAACGGTCACTAGGTTTACTAAATCGGTCCGACCGAGTTTGTTGATTTGGTCCCACCGAGATAGGTAAATTGTGTGTAACGGTTAGATTTTGTGCGGAGGCTATATATACCCCTCCACCTCCTCTTCATTCGTAGAGAGAGCCATCAGAACAATGATCTCTAGCCTTCCCAAGTTGCTTTCCACTCAAATCTTCTTTCCACCAGATCCAAATCCTATGAGAGAGAGTTGAGTGTTGGGGAGACTATCATTTGAAGCACAAGAGCAAGGAGTTCATCATCAACACGTCATTTGTTACTTCTTGGAGAGTGGTGCCTCCTAGATTGGCT
This sequence comes from Triticum dicoccoides, assembly GCF_002162155.2. Taxonomy (NCBI): domain Eukaryota; kingdom Viridiplantae; phylum Streptophyta; class Magnoliopsida; order Poales; family Poaceae; genus Triticum; species Triticum dicoccoides. The sequence continues at coordinate 458,930,623 of NC_041383.1, forward strand.
AGGTGTCACTTGGGAGCCTCCGACAAGATTGTGGAGTTGAACCAAGGAGTTTGTAAGGGCAAGGAGATCGCCTACTTCGTGAAGATCTACCGCTAGTGAGGCAAGTCCTTCATGGGCGACGACCATGGTGGGATAGACAAGGTTGCTTCTTCGTGGACCCTTCTTGGGTGGAGCCCTCCGTGGACTCGCGCAACCGTTACCCTTCGTGGGCTGAAGTCTCCATCAACGTGGATGTACGACAGCACCACCTATCGGAACCACGACAAAAACATCCGTGTCTCCAATTGCATTTGAATTCTCCAAACCCTTCCCTTTACATTCTTGCAAGTGGCATGCTTTACTTTCCGCTGCTCATATACTCTTTGCATGCTTGCGTGAATTGTGTGAAGATTGCTTGACTTGTGCAAAGATAGCTAAAATCTACCAAAGACGAAAATTGGGAAAAGGTTAAGTTTTTAATTGGTGAAGTAGTCTAATCACCCCCCCTCTAGACATACTTCAAGGTTCTACAAGTGGTATCAGAGCTTTGGTCTCCATTTGCTTTGATTTCCATAGCTGTTAGTGGTCATAGCCTTGGTTTCACAACCTAGGAGAGTATGGCGTCTAGCGAGGGAAATTGTCACCGTAGAGGTCCTTACTTTGATGGCACTAATTTTGCTAGTTGGAAGCATAAGATGAAAATGCATATTCTCGGACATGACCCCACCGTTTGGGCTATTTTGTGTATTGGCTTGCAAGGTGAATTCTTTGATGGGAGGGAACCAAACCGTGAAGCTAGTGCAAATGAATTGAAGATGCTGCAGTACAACGCTCAAGTTTGTGATATCCTCTTCAACGGATTGTGCCCCGAGGAATTCAACAAAATCAGCCGTCTTGAGAATGCAAATGAAATTTGGGATACTTTGGTTGATATTCATGAAGGTACCGACTCCATCAAGGAATCCAAGTTGTATGTGCTCCAAAGTCAGCTTGACAAGTTCAAAATGAAGGATGGTGAAGGTGTCGCTGAAATGTACTCTAGGCTTGCTCTTATCAAAAATGAGATTGCGGGCTTAGGAAGTGAAGAGATGATCGACATATTCATCATCAAGAAGATCCTAAGAGCATTGGATGGAAATATGATACCATGTGCACATTGATCCAAATGATGCCCAACTACAATAATCTCAAGCCAACGGAGGTCATTGGAAGAATTGTTGCTCATGAGATGTCACTCAAGGATAAAGATGAACTTCACAACAAGTCAAGTGGTGCTTACAAAGCCTCACGTGAAGCCCCTACATCATAAGGTGAGAAACAAACCTTCAATGAAGAATTGAGCTTAATGGTGAAGAACTTCAACAAATTCTACAAGAGTAGAAGCAAAGAAAGAAGCTCCAAGTAAAGGTCTTACAATGATAAGAGATCTTCCAGTCGAGAGCACAATTGCTACAATTGTGGGAGACCCGGACACTATTCCAATGAGTGTACGACACCCTACAAAAGAAGAGAAGATTCTCCCAAGAGAATAAGTAGAAGAGAAGAATCACCGCCAAGAGAGAGAAGGAGTAGAGATGATCATTATGAACGAAGAACATCCCGGAGAAGCAAGGATTCAGAAAGGAAGGACAAGTCATCAAAGAGCTACACAAAACAAAGACATCAAGATCATGTTGGTGAATGGGTATCCGGTTCCGACTCTAAACATCACTCCGAGAGAAGCTATCACTCCGACTCCGAACATACTCAAGATGAAGGTGTTGCCGGTCTAGCACTTGTGTCGACCAACTCCTACGACATATTTGATTCACCAAATAAAGGAATTGGAAGATGCTTCATGGCTAAAGGCCCTAAGGTAACTCACCCCGAGTATGTTGATTTCAATAGTGATGAAGATGACTTGTTAGGTGATGATGATTTACTTATTGACAACTCTAGTGATGAATACTATGATGAAATGTCAATTAATCATGCTAAACAAGATAAAACGAATGACAATGATAAGGAGAAGATTGAGCTTCTAACTAAAGAACTAAACACTCTTAAGTTAGCTCATGCAACTATCTAAGAAGATCATTGAGAATTTTTGAGGACTCATGAGAAGTTACGCTTTGAAAAGCTAAATCTTGAGCAAGAGCATGAGTTCTTAAAAGCAATCAATGATGATCTTCGCAAGAAAAGTTCTTCTTACATTTCCAAGCGTTTACTCTTATCTACTTACATGCCTCAAGTCAAGTCTAGTAACAAGAACAAGAAGGATTCTTCCTCTAGTAGTAACAATAATCATGCTAAATCCAATAGCGTTGCTTCTAGTAGTTCTCTTGATTCCACTAATGATTCTCTTAGCCAAGTTACACTTGAGCAAGAAAATAGCTTATTGAAGGGAATTATAGAGAAAGGTATATACAAGAGCCTTGCCGGGAGTAAGCAATTCGAGGAAATTGTACGCAAGCAAGGAAGGCACCGGAAGAATCAAGGTGTTGGTTTTGAACGAAAGTTCAATGCCAATGGAGTTGAGTGGGAAGAAAATCAATACTCCAAGACGAAGTTTGTTCCTCAACAAGAGAAGTATGATCCCACTTCCTTCAAGGGAACACAAGCTCAAGATGATCTTCCACCACAAGACCACAAGAACAAAGGCAAGGACAAGCTTCAAGAGGATATAGATGCATTTGAAGAAGCTCCTAAGGCCTTGGTCAAGTGGGTTCCCAAGACTATGTCAAGTTCTACTTCATCAAGCACAACTACAACTCCAAGGATTCCCATCAAGATGATGTGGATCCCGAAGAAGAAGAACTAGAGAGTTCTTGAGGGTGACTCCGCCAACATTCTTCACTCATATCATTATGGCAAGGACAAGTGCAATTATCTTCCACATCTTGCACTAGTTTAAGGAGTCACAAACCCTCATGTTGGTAAGGCAAGGGAAAAGGTAACCTAATGCTTTCATGGACATCATATTGTGTGTGCATCACTCTATGTCTATGGATATACTTGTTTGTTCCTTGTGGGACTAACCCATGTAGGTATTGAAAGTGCAACTCACTCCAAAGTATTGCTCCAAATGATCTACATCAACATTGAGCATCCACATCTTCAACACCTACATGAAGTCATCATCGACAAAACCCAAGGTTAGTTCATCCCTCTAAGGGGGGATCTCACATCTGGGGGGAGCTTAACTCTAAGAATTGAGTCAAAGCAACTCTAATGATGTGAACATATCAATGCATTATGTAAAAGTGGTAACCCCACTTGAGCTTAAACGATGAGTATGACCTATGATCAAATGTTCTCATTTGACTCCTAAGTCAATATACTCATATATAGGTGACCTAGCCATCGACACTTGTTTGATAGATGCTAGAATTGATTGTGCATGCTTTGCCACATGTTTCATTTGCCATTTTATTGTGTGAGCATGTTGGATGCATATTTAACTCATTCGAGGACATCCACTTGTTGCTTTGATTGGTTGGTTTCTTTTTCTCTTGCCAAGTGGATGAACAAGAATGCCTAAGAACCTTCCCTAGCTATCTATGCTTTTCTTGTCTCAAACTCTATTCATGCTACATCACAAAATTTGATCAAGTCAGATTCGAACCACTCTGTGTGAGGAGCACTCGGAGTCCCCGATTCGTCATGGACTTAAACTTCCAAAACTTCTTTGTGAATTTTGGTCTGATCGATTCTTCCATTTCGGTCATACCGAGATCACTAAGTCGATCTAGGTTTTCAATCTCGGTGCAACCGATTTGAACTTTTCGGTCTCACCGAGTTGCTGTAACTGTCAACAGTTATGCATCTCGGTGCCACCGAGTTCTTCCACTCGGTCACACCGACAGGGTCGGGCTATATATACACACGGGCAAAAATTTGGAAAACTTTCTCCGAACCACTTCGCCCGCGCATAGCTCGCTCTGCCTCCTTGGTCTCCGGATCATCGACTTCGTCGCCAGCCGCCTCCAGTCTCTGGTCTCCGCCGCTGTCAATGGAATACATCCCCGCCGTTGCCGCCGTAGCGAGGTCATCGCCAAACTAGGGTATGGACTCGATCACAGTGCTATCCCCGTCCAATTCCTAGCACATTGTGTTCATTATGATTTTTGCCACGATTGAAACACCTCTATCCAGTCAAAACAATCCTTAGAATAGATGCGATTTGAAAATTTAGGGTTAGATTTCCACCGAAACCATCTCGGACCCACCGAGTTGAAAAACTCGGTCCCACCGATTCGGCTAACGCCATTGCACAAGTGACTCTCGGTCTGACCGAGAATTGCTAATCGGTGTGACCAATTTTAGAACTCAGTGAAACCCTAGCAGTCTTGGTGCCACCGAACTGTGACTCGGTCTGACCGAGATCACTAGTTTAGGTTCCAAAAGCTGCTTCGGTATCACCGAGTTTGAAAATCGGTTGATCCGAAATGCTTTCTGTGGAAAACTAAAACTAAGTTTTTGAATCATTCTTTTGCAAAAATCTCTGCATTTTGTGATGCTCATCCATTCTATCTCATCTATAACTATTCATAGGGTCAGCAGTCAGTGTATTCAACATGTTAGACCAAAGTGACAGCCAGAACAGGGAAGAAGGGCAGATTCACATGAGTGAGGGCACCAGTCCCTCAAGTTCCTCAGATGATGGCAGCAGAAGCACTCCTAGAAATTTGCCCAAAGCAGCCACAAGAGCCAGAAGGAAGAGAACCTCAGACTCAGAGGATGAGGACTATGTGGCAGCTGAAGATGAGGCTACTTCCAAGAAGGTAGTGCTCAAGAAGGAGTATGGCTCAACAAAGACCACAAAGCCTGGATTTAATAGGAAGGTCCCTGCCAAGAGGACACCTATGCTGAAGGTCAGAGGATCAACACAAGAACCAGAGAAACCTGATCCCAAAGAGCCAGCTGCAGAAGGAAAAGAAGAGAAAGGAAAGGGTCAGAAAGACCATGGCCAGAGTTGTTGGACAACCTTCCATGATGGAAGAGGAGGAGGAAGAAGAGGTTGCTGCACCAGCACCCAAGGCACAAAAGCTGATGGGCGATGCTATAAGGTCAGGGGCTGCATCTTCAAAGCCCAAAGAAGCACCCAAATCTGCCTCCAAGGCCAAGTCTGCACCTAAGAGGAATACCAGGAGCATACCAGCTGCTGAGAAGAACAAGGCCCCAGTGCCTGAAGTTGCTGCTGAGGGAGATGATGAAGGACAAGTCCCGAGGAAGCTCAAACCCAAGATTCTAGACCACAACGATGCTCCTCCAGTGGCTGAGAATATGAGGCTGAGGAAAGATGCAGGGCTCAGGCAGTGGAGATTGTCTGATCCATATGCAATAAGGAGAAGAACTGCTCTTGATTACATGTTCCACACTAAGGAACAACAGGACTTCTATGAGACTGTGCTGTTGGATAAGAAGCCCATAGTTTGTTACATGAGGTGGGTAGACTGGAAATTCATGAAGGAAAATGAGGATCACTACCCAGGAGTATTTGACAGCTTTAAGGCTTGTGGAGTTGATGAGTTTGTTGGACAGAAGTTCACAAACTGGAATGATGAGCTAATTATGCAAGTCTACTCCACAGCTCATTTTTATCCTGATGGCAGAATTGTCTGGATGTCTGAAGGTACGAGATACCAATCAACTATTTAGGAATGGGCCAATATGATAAATGCCCCAGAGGAGAAAGAAGATGACTTGGATGTCTACTCCAAGAAGAAAAAGGATCACAATTCTATGTCACATATGTACAAGGAGATCCAAGACAAAGCACTTGAGACTTTCAAGTTTGGGTCTGTCCATTTTCTTCTGTCAGGGCTATCAACGATCAACTGGATCCTTAGGCACACTCTTTTGCCCAAGTCAGGTGACCACAACATGATCAGAGGGCATGCGATTAATTTGCTACACATATTTGATGTGCCACAGAAATTCAAGGTCATGAGCCTCATGGTTGAGACTATCAAGAGGACAGCAGCAGACCAGAAGAGAAGTTGTGGGTATGCCCCACAAATCCAGGAGTTGATAAATTCCAAGATGGGCACATGAAAATACCAGTTGGATAAGGAACACTTTGTTCTCTATCCAGACTTTGAGGACAATCAAGTTGTGATGAATGACAATGAACCATCCTCAGTGCAAGCTCAAGAGAAGAAGGAGAAGGCAAAGAAGGAGAAGGCTGCCAAAATGCCAGCTCTAGAGGAGGCATCTGAGTACTTTTTGAAGAGCAAGCAGGACCAGCTTGGTTACTTGATAGCATCAACTCTGAGGATTGAGAAGGGGTTGGACACCCTAACTCAAAACCAGGAGAGCCTGGAAAGAATCATGGAACAAAAATTCTATGATTTAGATGTCAAAGTAACTGAGATTCAGTCAGTTGTGGAGCAGCTACAGGATGACATGCAGGAGAGGAAGGGCAGGACAACTACTGATGCATTTGCCAGAGTGCCTCGAGCTCAGAGATCAGCTGCAGAGCCAGTAACAGACACAAGAGCAACTTCATCTGCACCAGCTACAGCTCCAGTGCAACCAGCTCCAGCACCAAGTCCTTCAGCTCCATCCACATCAACTAAAGTCTTTGTCCAAGGAGCCATCTCTACACCACCAACTGAAGACCAAGCCTGAGAGAAGAAATAGTACTATGCATTTTCTAGGAACTTTTTGGTAACTTGCTGCCAAAGGGGGAGAAAAATGTATAGATCATAGGCTTCGAGAGAGAGAGCTTGCTTTTGTTCTCTCTTTTCTTCGTGGTTGAACTTTATTTGCTTTTGCTTGCTTGAGATACTATGCTATTATCTGTGAGACATTGATGATCATGTGTTTAATCATAAGCTACACTTATGCTTGTTAGATGATATTATCTTATTTATCTTTGTATGATCATTCACTTTGCTTGGTGATGAGTGCATGTATTCAATCTTTATCATTTTGAGCGCTCCACCAAGATGTATGTGACATGGAAGAGTAACCCATGAGCCTAATTCCTTGTGCATTTGCAGTCCAAAGCAAATCTTAAACTATGCACAAATTTAGGGGGAGCTCGTGCTTATCACATACTTCTCAAAGCGACGATGTTTTTTCAATCTTATTATCATTTGTCGAAGCTTTGATCTATATGTTGTCATCAATTACCAAAAAGGGGGAGATTGAAAGTGCAACTATCCCTAGGTGGTTTTGGTAATTCATAACAACATATAGCTCATTGAGATAATACTATTCCAAGACAAATATTTCAGGAAAGCTCAATGAATGGTATGGCATGGATGATGAAAGTGGATCCCTCAAAATATTAAGGAGAAAAGGATTGGCTCAAGCTCAAAAGCTTAAGACTCTACATTTTATATTTTAGTGATCCAAGATCACATTGAGTCTATAGGAAAAGCCAATACTGTCAAGGAGGGATGAGGTGTTGCTTGATGAGTTTCTTGCTTCAAGTGCTTAGTGATATGCTCCAAAAACCCTCAACTACTTTCTCATATCCACATATGACCTAAACCCAAAGTCAAACTCAGCCCCACCGATTCTTTCTATCCGGCGCCACCGAGTTCAGATGTCATAGCCACTGCCACAAACCCTAGGCAAATCGGTCTCACCGATAGGGATCTCAGTCTCACCGAGATGTGATTGTAATCTCTCTGTTTCCCTTTGGAACGTTTCGGTCTAACCGAAGTGAGCGATCGGTCCCACCGAGATTGCAATGTAAACTCTCTGTTTCCTTTTTGTAACATTTCGGTCTCACCGAAATGAGCGAATCGGTCCCACCGAGTTTACCTGACCAACTCTCTGGTTAGCTAATTACCAAAATCGGTTTCACCGAGTTTGTGTAATCGGTCTCACCGAGATTACGTTATGCCCTAACCCTAACCATATCGGTCCTACCGAGTTGCATGTCGGTCCCATCGAAATCACTAACGTTCACTAGGTTTACTAAATCGGTCTGACCGAGTTTGTTGATTCGGTCCCACCGAGATTGGTAAATTGTGTGTAATGGTTAGATTTTGTGTGGAGGCTATATATACCCCTCCACCTCCTCTTCATTCGTAGAGAGAGCCATCAGAACAAACCTACACTTCCAACTTACCATTTCTGAGAGAGAACCACCTACTCATGTGTTGAGGCCAAGATATTCCATTCCTACCATATGAATCTTGATCTCTAGCCTTCCTAAGTTGCTTTCCACTCAAATCTTCTTTCCACCAGATCCAAATCCTACGAGAGAGAGTTGAGTGTTGGGGAGACTATCATTTGAAGCACAAGAGCAAGGAGTTCATCATCAATGCACCATTTGTTACTTCTTGGAGAGTGGTGTCTCCTAGATTGGTTAGGTGTCACTTGGGAGCCTCCGACAAGATTGTGGAGTTGAACCAAGGAGTTTGTAAGGGCAAGGAGATCGCATACTTCGTGAATATCTACCGCTAGTGAGGAAAGTTCTTCGTGGGAGACGGCCATGGTGGGATAGACAAGGCTGCTTCTTCGTGGACCCTTCTTGGGTGGAGCCTTCCGTGGACTCGTGCAACCGTTACCCTTCGTGGGTTGAAGTCTCGATCAACGTGGATGTACGATAGCACCACCTATCGGAACCACGACAAAAACATCCGTGTCTCCAATTGCGTTTGAATTCTCCAAACCCTTCCCTTTACATTCTTGCAAGTTGCATGCTTTACTTTCCGCTGCTCATATACTCTTTGCATGCTTGCTTGAATTGTGTGAAGATTGCTTGACTTGTGCAAAGATAGCTAAAATCTGCCAAAGACTAAAATTGGGAAAAGGTTAAGTTTTTAATTGGTCAAGTAGTCTAATCACCCCCCCTCTAGACATACTTCAAGGTCCTACAACCGGCCGTTGAACCGGATGCTCCTTGTCAGCCTCCTTGCGCTCCACCACAATGGCTACACTAACATCAGGGTGTTAGCAACCACATATAACAATAATGGCTCCTTATCAATGGGAGCAGCAAGGACTAGCGGCTCAGCTAGCTGTCTCTTCAAATCTTCAAATGCAGCATTAGCAGCATCACTCCAGACAAAGTCGTCTATCTTCTTCATCATCTGATACAACAGTATGGCCTTCTCACCTATCCGGCTTATGAACTGGCTTAAAGCAGCAATACGACCCGCCAAACGTTGAACATCATTGATACACGCCGGTTTAGCCAAAGAGGTGATTGCCTTGATCTTCTCTGGGTTAGACTCAATGCCTCTGTTAGAAACCAGAAAACCCAAAAGCTTGCCTGCTGGCACACCAAAAACGCACTTGGCCAGGTTAAGCATCATCTTGTAGACCCAGAGGTTATCGAAGGTCTCCTTCAGATCATCTATCAAGGTCTCCTTCTCTCTGGACTTCACCACAATGTCGTCCACATAAGCATGAACATTGCGCCCAATCTGATTATGAAGACAGTTCTGCACACACCGCTGATAAGTCGCCTGGGCACTCTTAAGCCCAAAAGGCATAGACACATAGCAGAAGGCTCCAAACGGAGTAATGAAAGTCGTCTTCTCCTGGTCCTTAACTTCCATATTGATTTGCTGATAACCAGAATAAGCATCCAAAAAGCTCAAACGCTCACAACCCGCCGTAGCATCAATGATTTGATCAATACGCGGGAGAGCAAAAGGATCAACCGGACAAGCCTTGTTTAAGTCCGTGTACTCCACACACATACGCCAGGTGTCGTTCTTCTTAAGCACAAGCACCGGGTTAGCCAACCACTCTGGATGAAAAACTTCAACAATGAACCCTGTCGGATTTCGGGTTCCGGCAGACCCTCTAGATTTGAACACTGGGGTGCGTGCGGAGATTTAGCCTTCTGCCTACCTGCACCTCACCGCCTCGCTATGAACTAAGCAATCAGAGGGACAACACAAGAGACACAGAGTTTATATTGGTTCAGGCCACCATTGTGGTGTAATACCCTACTCCAGTGTGAGGTGTGGTGGATTGCCTTTTGGGCTGATGATGAACAGTACAAAGAAGAACAACCTCGCGAGGGTCTGTTCTTGGCTGGTGCGATGAACTGCTAGGGGGAGTTCAGTCGCTCTCTCTACTGGTTTCTAGGTGAGGATCCGATTGCCTCTACCATGTGGTGGCTAGTCCTATTTATAGGCAAAGGCCCAGGGCCTCTTCCCAAATATTGAGCGGGAAGGGCGCCAACAATTGGCCATTTTGAAGGGGAACATCTAGTACACTTATCTTGACTAAAGTTAGTCCTCGCCTGCCAAAGGCTCTGGTGGTGACGCCGGCTTGGGATCCACGATGACTTCCATCCTGCCGTTGCGACGGTCTTGGTCTTGTTGCACCGAAATGGATGCCTTTGCTTGATGCTCTTGCCTGCGCTTGCTCCTTTTGCACGAAAGAGGAAAGAAGGACACTGTGCGGGCTAGCGCCCGCCTGGCACCCTTGGTTGTCATGGCTTGTGTCATGGGCACCTCACGAGGTACCCTGCCTTGATCTCTCTGCCTCCTCGCGAGCCAGCCTGATGAGGCCGTGCCTGAGGAAGCCTCTTGTCGTCCGCCCCGTGAGGCTTGGCCCCTCGCGAGGGTCTTGACCTCGTGTTGATGAAGATGGGCCATGCTGGGCCGCCCCTTGAGCCACGCCGCAGGCCGCAAGCAGGCAAGTCTGGGGACCCCCGTTCCCAGAACGCTGACAGTAGCCCCCGGGCCCAAGGTGCGCCCGGACTTGGCTGAGCAGAGAGGCGAAGGGGTAAGTGCGAAGCGCCGCGGGCCCGAACAGCCTGTGGCCTCGGGCGCCACGTGGCAGTTGATTGGACGTGGGCGGCCCCGCTCCCCCACGACGCCTCGGCAACTGCGCGAACCGTCAGGTCCCTGCATGCAAAGCGGGTCATGATTACCTGTGGTCGTGGAGGTAGGCGGTTGGCCTCCTCCGGCTATAAGTACGGGGCGGCGCCTGCCCTTCTGATCCATCCCTTCTTGCTTCTCCTTTTCTTTCATGGCTCCGCCAAAAAGGTTCTCGGCCGCGGAGAAAGGTAAGGCCCGCCAGGCGGAACTTGACTCTCCTCCACCCAAGCGCGGTCGAGGCCGTCCCCGCAAACACCATGGGACTCCCATGGTGGCTCCCCGCGGTCGCGGAGGTGATCTCCCGCGTGGTGAAGGGCGGCCGGCTGCTGCTGGGGGATGCGTCACGGCCGCGCGACCCCCTAGGCCGCGCTCCCACTCGGCAGAGGTACTGCCGGAGTTTGTTGTGTGGGTAGCGGAGCCGGCCAGCACCCGGCTCCAACTCCCCCGCTTCCTCCTAGGTGAGCTTCCGGCTGGGGCCCCGGGCAGCCTCTGGCTCCAGGCAGACAGTTGCTGCGGCCGAGCCTCTTGGGCTTCGCTGGAGGTCTCCTCGGCCGGGAGCTTGGCCCTGACCCACGGCTGGCAAACCTTTGCCCACGCGCGTGGTCTGATCCGGCGGTGCACCCTGCACTTCAAGTTCGCCGGTGATGCCACCCTCTATGTGAGGGTGTTCGGGGAAGATGGTCGCCGCGCTGGATGTTGCCCCGAGAGCAACGACCGCGGCCGTGGGTCCAGCCCTGGTGACGATGAAGATGACAGCGCGTGTGCAGCCGGTGGCGGTCGAGGTTCATCGAGCTTTGACGGCTCTTCTTCGAGCAGCGGCTCCTCTAGCGGTGGCCGCGACCAGCCTCCGCGCCACCGTGCTCGCCTGGAGGGAGGCATCGGGCCTGCCCGCCGTCGCGCCTCGGTGAAGCACGAGACGGGGTCCTCCTGAGCTTCGGAGGCGGTTCGAGTCTCCCTCGCGAGCTGATGCCGGGCGAGTCACGCCTATTTTGTTTTCCCTTTCCCTGCGCAAAAAGGCAGTAGTGTAGGGCCCCGCGAGGGTGTGCTTGGACTATTGCTGTTTAATTATTGTACTGCTTCTGCTATTTTGGTATTTGTGCCCTCATGCCGTACGCCATAGCGCAGGAATTACTTAGCTCGAGGGGAGGGCTTGTCGCGACCCTTGCTTCTCGAGGCCGAGGCTTTGTCGAACGTTCCATGTCCTGCGGGGGTTGGTCTGGAGAGGTAGTTCCTGGCCTTTGCCGTGGAGGCGATCGACCCAGGCCCTGTGTTCGTGTCGTGATGCCCGTGGGGCACGGACTATAAGGGTGCTCCTGTAGTGGACCCGGGTTGGGTAGCCTCGAACGACAAGGGCAGAAAACACTCGCGAGAGAAATCGGGGCAGGAGAGCGAAAAAGGCAAAGGGGCACAAACCAAAGACGACAACAACTTCAGCAAAACCTCGAATGGGTATGAACAGCCAACTGCAGAAAGCAAATGAGAAAAGCCGCGTCTAGCACCTAATCTAGTCTTCGACGTCTTCTCACCAGCGCGGAGCTAAGTGCTGCCACTGGGCATGGGAGGGAGCCTCAGGGCCTAAGGCCGGTGCTCCTGAGACTCCGGGGCGTGTACAGCCCCACTCATTATTACGTGAGAGTGTCACGGGCGGCGAGCTTCACAGGCATTGGCCTTCTTCACAGGCTCCGGGCCTTTCTCGTGAGGATAGACTTCACAGGCATTCGCCTTCTTCACAGGCTCCGAGCCTTTCTCGTGAGGATAGACTTCACAGGCGTTCGCCTTCTTCACAGGCTCTGGGCCTTTTCCAAAATGCGACAGCTTCATAGGCGTTCGCTTTCTTCACAAGCTCTGGGCCTTTTCCAAAACGCAACAGCTTCACAGGCGTTCGCCTTCTTCACAGGCTCTGGGCCTTTTCTAGAACGCAACAGCTTCACAGGCGTTCGCCTTCTTCACAGGCTCTGGGCCTTTTCCAAAATGCGACAGCTTCACAGGTGTTCGCCTTCTTCAGAGGCTCTGGGCCTTTTCAAGGGTAAAATCTCCTGAGGTGCTGGATGTTCCACGCGTTCTGGATGTGCACCACCTCCTGAGCCTCCAAGCGCGCGGAGCCGGGCCTGGAAACATGAACAACCTTGAACGGGCCCTCCCACATGGGAGAGAGCTTATGCAGTCCCTCCCTGGAGAGGACCCGCCTGAGCACGAGGTCTCCTACCTCGAGTGTCCTGGGGCAGATGTTGCGGCAGTGGTATCGCTGTAGCGCTTGCTGGTATCTTGCTGCTCGGAGCGCAGCTTCCCGGTGACGCTCCTCCCCCAGAACGAGGTTCGTCCCCCGCATGGCGTCCTGCTGCGCCTCGTTGAATGCCAGGACCCGCGCGGAACGACGTCTGACCTCGTGAGGGAGGACCGCTTCAGCTCCATAAACCAGGAAGAATGGGGTTTCGCCAGTTGGCTTGGTCGCGGTCGTGCGGATGGACCACAACACAGACTGAAGCTCGTCGTACCAACCTCGGCCGCAGGCCTCCAACTTCTTCTTGAATGTCTTGGTTTTGAGGCCCCTCAGGACCTCCGCGTTGGCCCGCTCGGCCTGACCGTTGCTCCGGGGGTGCGGCACTGAAGCGTAACATATTTGCATTCCAAGGTTAGCACAGTATGTTTTGAAGAGATTACTGGTGAACTGCGAACCGTTGTCGGTGATGATGCGGTTTGGTATCCCGAACCGGCTCATGATGCCCTTGATGAACTTGACCGCAGACCCTGTAGGGATGGTGCGGATAGCTTCCACTTCAGCCCACTTAGTGAACTTGTCCACGGCGACGTAGAGGTAGCGATAGCCCCCTGGCGCCCAAGGAAATGGGCCTAGGATGTCCATCCCCCAGACTGCGAATGGCCATGAGAGGGGTATAGTTTGTAGACCTCCTGCCGGCTGATGGATCTGCTTGGCGTGGAACTGGCAGGCCTCGCAAGCCTTCACCAGTTCGACAACATCATTGAGTGCAGTGGGCCAATAGAATCCACTGTGGAACGCCTTGCCGATGAGGGTCCGCGACGATGAATGATGCCCACAGTCTCCATTGTGTATATCCGCTAGCAGTTCCTTCCCTTGCTCCCTGGAGATGCAGCGCAGGGACACATCATTCGGTCGCCTTCGGTAGAGCTCTCCATCCCTGATGCAGTATGTCGTGGCCTGCCGTGCCACGCGCTCCACTTCCTCCTCCTTCTCTGGCAAGATCCCTTGTGTCAGATAGCTCCGGAGCTCCGTGATCCAGCACCCCTCCCGAGGCTCCATTGTCAAGAGTAGACGCGCCCCTGAGGCCGGGCCACAGACCGGGGCTCCCGAGGCTGGCGGCTGGGGGAGCTCCTCCCGAGGCTACACCGCGCTTGAGAGTGATGGCGTGGCTGAGGGCTTGAAGAGCCGCTCTTCGAAGACGCCAGGCTCCTGTGGCAGTCGCCTGGATGCTCATTTGGCGATGTCGTCGGCCTCCTGATTGGTGCCATGGGGCACGTGCTGTAACTCCAGCCCCCAGAACTGCTTCTCCATCCTGCGGACCTCCACAAGGTGGGCTTCCATGTGCTCATCCCTTGGATCGTATACTTTGTTGGAGAAGTTGACGAGGAGTTGTGAATCACCTTTGATGGTAAGACATTTTACTCCGAGGGCGGCCGCGGCCTTCAGGCCTGCTATCAAGCCTTCATATTCTGCTATGTTGTTGGAGACCTTTTCTCCGTGTTGGAAACAGAGCTGCACAGCGTAGTAGAGCTTGTCTTGGGTAGGAGATATAAGCACTGCACCAGCCCCCGCGCCGTGCCTGGAGAACGCCCCGTCGAAGTACATGACCCAACCGTCCGGTGCCTCGCTTCCCGGGGAGAGGGATCGATCCTCATCAGCCTTTAGGCCCGGCGCCTCCGCCCACTCTGCCACGAAATCTGCCAAGGCGGCCCCCTTGATGACTCTGGTTGTGCTGAATTCGAGCTGAAACGCTTGCAGTTCAATGTTCCACTCAGCGACTCTTCCAGCTGAGTTGGGGCTCCTGAGCACCCTCTCCAAAGGGTACGCTGAGACAACCTTGATGGGGTGGCCTAGAAAATAATGCCGCAGCTTGCGCGAGGCCACCAACAGCGCAAGGAGAAGTTTCTGAGGCATGGGGTACCGCGCCCTTGCATCCCGCAACATTGTGCTGATGAAGTACACAGGATGTTCAACTTGGTTGGGAGTGCTGGTGTCGATGGCGCCCTCCGGAGACCGTGACGCCTCCTGAGGCAGGGGAGCCCCCAGCGGCTGGTCGCTAGGGCGAGGGGTTCCCACTGTCTCGAGTGTGCTCCCCAGCGGCGGCTGATCCTTCTGGGCTGTGGCGGTGGTCTCTGCGGGTCTTTCTTGTTCATGATCCGCCCCGACCCGGCGGATGCCATGGCTTTGTTCCAACGCTCCTCCCTAACTGCCACCAGGGCTGCGCTGGCGGAGTAGGGAGTGGCTGCAAGGTAAAGCACCAGGGGCTCCTGAGGGCCCGGGGCCACCATTACCGAAGGGCTGGTTAGGTACCTCTTGAGGTCTTGGAACGCCTTGTCTGCCTCTTCAGTCCATTCAAATGATCCCTTTTTCTTCATCAGCTGGAAGAAAGGTAGCGCTCGCTCCCCCAGCTTGGAGATGAAGCGTCCCAGTGCCGTCACGCGCCCAGTGAGCTTTTGCATTTCTCTGAGGGTCTTTGGCGGGCTCATGTCCTCGACCGCCTTGACCTTTTCCGGGTTAGCCTAGATGCCCCGGTGGGACACGAGGAAGCCCAAGAGCTTGCCTGAGGGGACCCTAAACACGCACTTCTGTGGGTTGAGCCGCAGGCTCACAGCGTTGAGGATCGCGAAGGTTTCCTCCAGGTCTTGTATCAGGGTCTTGGCCTCACGAGACTTCACCACAATATCATCGACGTAAGCCTCAATGTTTTTCCCGAGCTGTGGGCCAAAGGCGATGTGCATCAGCCGCTAGAAGGTTGCCCCTACATTGCGCAACCCGAACGGTATGCACGTGTAGCAATACACCCCACACGGGGTTAGAAAGGCCGTTTTTTTCACATCTTCTACCGCCATCTTGATCTGGTAATACCCAAAGAAGGCATCCAGGAAACACAACAGGTCACACTTGGCGGTGGAGTCGACGATCCGATCGATGCGGGGGAGCGGGAACGGATCTTGCGGGCAAGCTTTTTTGAGATTGGTGAAGTCGACACACATACGTTCCTTCCCTCCTTTCTTCGGCACAACGACTGGGTTGGCCAACCAATCCAGGTATCGGACCTCGCGGATGACCCCCGCAGCCTCCAACTTGCGGGTCTCTTGGACGATGAAAGCCTGCTTTTCCATGGACTGCCGTCTTGCCTTCTGCTTCACGGGTCGGACATTGGGGCACACATTGAGGTGGTGCTCGATTACGCCCCTTGGGATCCCCGCCAGCTGATCGGGCTCCCATGCGAATACCTTCTTGTTCGCGCGCAGGAACTTGACCAGGGCCTCCTCCTGCTCGGGCTTGAGGTTGGCGCCCACGGTGAAGGTGGCGTCCGTGGATCCGTCTTCGTCAACCAGCATCTGCTTGGTTTCTGCCTTGTCTTGGGTGAACAACTGCTTCTTCTTGGCCGGCGCAGCCCCCTTGGGCTCAGGGGCGCCCGAGTCGGCGGGCTGCACCGACACCGCCGTCTTGAAGGCGACCTTGAGCACTTGCAACGCATCCCCGGTGTCTCCGCACATGGTGAGGACACCGCTGCTCCCGAGCATTTTCATGAGGTTGTATGTCGGGTGAGTCGCAACCATGAACCGAACCAGCGCCGGGTAGCCGAGGATGGCGTCGTATGGGAGGCTGATGGGGGCGATGTCGAAGTCGATTAGCTCTGCGCGGAAGTTGTCGTAGGTGCCGAAGGTTACCGGGAGACGGATCTGCCCCAGGGAGCTAGAGGACCCGCCCCCGACGGCCAAGAAGGGCCGGCTGGGCCGAAGCCGCTCCGGTGGTATGTGGAGGAGGCTGAAGGCTTCAATTGAGAGCATGCTGAGGCCCGAGCCACCGTCGATGAGAGTCCTGGTGACGGCCACCTGGCAGATGGTGGGAGTGCACAGCATCGGGAGCGCGCCTGAGCAGGCTGAATTGGAGGGGTGGTCCTTTGAGCTGAAGGCCAGATGGGCCTCGGGCGCCGACTGACCTAAGGGAGCCCCCCTGCCGCGAGGAAGCGGCACCGACCTGGCGGACGAATGGCTTGACATGGCGGCCCGAAGGTGGCGCTTGCGAGCCGCCCAGGAGGGCCGCAACGACCGGGGGCGCCGGCGCAGAGCGCCTGGCAAGGAAGAGGTTGCGCAACTCTTCCCAAGGGGCCATGGAAGCTGCCGGTAACTTGTCCGGCCGCCGCACCTGTCGCAAGGCCGGGGCCAAGGCTTGGAGCCCCCCGGCCCCCGCGCTAGTGCTAACGACCGGAGCGGACGACGTGCCGCTCATCGCAGGGTGAGTCATGGTGTCGGCGGAGAGCGGGTCAGCGGAAGGAGAAGCTCCGGCGCACCCCTACCTGGCGCGCCAAATGTCGGATTTCGGGTTCTGGCAGACCCTCTAGATTCGAACACTGGGGTGCGCACGGAGATTTAGCCTTCTGCCTACCTGCACCTCACCGCCTCGCTATGAACTAAGCAATCAGAGGGACAACACAAGAGACACAGAGTTTATACTGGTTCAGGCCACCATTGTGGTGTAATACCCTACTCCAGTGTGAGGTGTGGTGGATTGCCTCTTGGGCTGATGATGAACAGTACAAAGAAGAACAGCCTCGCGAGGGTCTGTTCTTGGCTGGTGTGATGAACTGCTAGGGGGAGTTCAGTCGCTCTCTCTACTGGTTTCTAGGTGAGGATCCGATTGCCTCTACCTTGTGGTGGCTAGTCCTATTTATAGGCAAAGGCCCAGGGCCTCTTCCCAAATATTGAGCGGGAAGGGCGCCAACAATTGGCTATTTTGAAGGGGAACATCTAGTACACTTATCCTGACTAAAGTTGGTCCTCGCCTGCCAAAGGCTCTGGTGGTGATGCCAGCTTGGGCTCCACGATGACTTCCATCCTGCCGTTGCGACGGTCTTGGTCTTGTTGCACCGAAATGGATGCCTTTGCTTGATGCTCTTGCATGCGCTTGCTCCTTTTGCACTAAAGAGGAAAGAAGGACACTGTGCGGGCTGGCGCCCGCCTGGCACCCTTGGTCGTCATGGCTTGCGTCATGGGCACCTCGCGAGGTACCCTGCCTTGATCTCTCCGCCTCCTCGCGAGCCAGCCTGACGAGGCCGTGCCTGAGGAAGCCTCCTGTCATCCGCCCCGTGAGGCTTGGCCCCTCGCGAGGGTCTTGACCTCGTGTTGATGAAGATGGGCCATGCTGGGCCGCCCCTTGAGCCACGCCGCAGGCCGCAGGCAGGCAAGTCTGGGGACCCCCGTTCCCAGAATGCCGACAAACCCGGCCGCCAAGAGCCGGGCCACTTCCTCACCAATGGCCTTACACCTTTCCTCACTGAACCGCCGAAGAAACTGCTTGATCGGCTTAAATTTTGGATCAATATTAAGAGTGTGCTCAACGAGTTCTCTCGGTACACCTGGCATGTCAGAAGGTTTCCATGCAAAGATGTCCCAGTTCTCACGGATGAACTCGATGAGCGCGCTTTTCTATTTGGGATCTAGATTAGCACTGATACTGAACTGCTTAGATGAGTCACCTGGAACAAAATCGACAAGCTTAGTGTCATCAGCCGACTTAAACTTCATCACCGGCTCATGTTCTGTGGTTGGCTTCTTCAAAGATGTCATGTCCGCCGGGTCAACATTGTCCTTGTAGAACTTCAACTCCTCTGTTGCACAAACAGATTCAGCATAAGCAGCATCGCCTTCCTCACATTCCAAGGCTATCTTCCGACTACCATGCACCATGATGGTGCCCTTATGACCCGGCATCTTGAGCTACAGATAAACATAACACGGCTGTGCCATGAACTTGGCATAAGCTGGCCGTCCGAACAGGGCGTGATACGGGCTCTTGATTTTGACCACCTTAAAGGTTAACTTCTCAGCCCTAGAATCATGCTCATCTCCAAATGCTACCTCTAGCTCAATCTTACCCACCGGGTATGCCGACTTACCAGGGACCACTCCATGAAAAACTGTGTTGGAAGTCTTGAGATTTTTATCAGTCAAATCCATGCGACGAAAAGTCTCATAATAGAGGATATTGATGCTACTGCCTCCATCCATGAGCACCTTAGTGAATTTGTATCCAGCAACCTGAGGTGCCACCACCAAGGCCAAGTGTCCCGGATTGTCAACCCGGGGAGGGTGATCTTCCCTACTTTGTAGAATAGGCTGCTCAGACCATCTCGAATAACGAGGAACTACCGGCTCAACAGCGTTCACAACCCTCTTATGAAGCTTCTGGTCCCATTTACACAAACTGGTGGTAAACACATGATATTGTCCACTATTCAGCTGCTTTGGATTACTCTGGTATCCATCCCTACTGCTGCTAACCTCCCTGGCCAGATTGCTGATTATAACCACCTTGATTACCTTGAGAGTTTTGAAAATTGGAATTTGAACCACTGCCCGGGCCATGAAAGTCGCCGCCACCTGAGCCGCCGCCCGGCCCATGATTACCGTCGAACATGTTGGAGTTCTTGAAAGCTTTCATGATCGTACAGTCCTTCCATAGGTGAGTGGCCAGCTTCTGTGGAGTATCGTGCCTTGGATAGGGCTCATTCAGTAACTGCTCAAGCGTGGGGCTTGACCTGCCGGACCGAGGAGGTGGTCTCGCCTTACGCCGTTGATTGTTACCCTGCGCATTGGTGTTAGCCACAAACTCCAAGCTACCATCAGCCTTATGTTTATTATTACCTCCTTGATTTGCCGGGTTATGCTAAGGACCCTTGGCGTTGCCGTTCTTCTTTCCCTTCCCTGCCTTCTCATCATTAGACTCGGGACCCTTTGTACTATCAGAGTCGGCATATTTGCCTAGAGCCACCATCAACTGGCCCATGTCATTACAATCGCACTTGAGCCGCCCTAGCTTCATCTTCAGAGGCATAAAACGGCAACTTTTCTCCAACATTAAGACTGCAGATCTGGCATCCATCTTATCAGACGAATGTATTATGGCTTTGACTCGGCGCACCCAATGGGTCGTGGACTCACCCTCCTCTTGGTTGCAATTAGTCAAATCCACAATTGACATGGGCCGCTTACATGTATCTTTGAAGTTCTGAATGAACCGGGCTTTTAACTCTGCCCATGAACCGATGGAATTAGGCGGCAGCCCCTTCAACCAAGTGTGGGCCGTCCCATCCAACATCATGGTGAAGTACTTGGCCATCACAGCGTCACTGACTTCCAGTAGCTTCATAGCCATCTCATAGCTTTCAATCCACGCCCCAGGCTGTAAGTCGGCCGTGTAATTAGGCACCTTTCGAGGCCCCTTGAAATCCTTGGGCAAACGCTTGTTGCACAGAGCCGACACTAGACAAGGGACACCTCCGGTCCTAGTGGTCACGCCTGCCTCAATAGAAGTCGTCAGATAAACCAAAAAAGACTTGTAAGCCGCCCGCTGAGCCGCCTTCTCAGCTGTCTGCTGAGCCGCCCGCTCAGCCTCTTGATGTATTCTGTCCTAATCAACCAAGTTAAGAGCTCCTTCACGCGCCGGGTCATTCCCGCACGACTGGTCATGGCGCCTGGCGTTGCTTGAAATGCCCGCTGAATCCATGTGCCTGTATAACTCGGGCTCCGGCTTGGACGAGGGGTTGAATGAATCATGTCTCGGCTATACGAGTACATCTCCTGCTGCGCTAAAGCCGTCTGAAGAAGCTCTCTAACCCTGCGAGTTTCAACCACCGCCAGAGAGTCGCCCTCCACCGGGAGAGTCGCCAGTCATGCCACCGCAACAATCATATTCTCCAAAGGGCTAGAATAATGACCCGGTGGTGTTGGTACATAAGGAGGCAGAGCAATATTCATCTGGGGAGGTTCCATCATACACAGCTGAACCGACATCCCAGCCCCAGGTGTTACAACCCGGTTTACCTCCAGCGGGTTACTGGGCCCTTCCCCGGGTGTTCGGAAGAGGTTTCGAGGATCATAAACCGTAGGCAGATGGGACTGACTCTTCTGGTACCTTCTCCTCATGACCTCGTTTGACGCATTCTGATCCATCGTGAGTTGCAAAGCCTGTGACTAAATCCGCTGAGCCTGAGCGTCCAGAGTCGCCCGCTCTGCAGTCATCCTGACATCTTCCGTCGCTAGGTCTTTCTTAGCCTGCACTATATCCTGTTTTAACTGCGCCACTTCTGCATCACGTTGAGCTTGATCCACTGGGTTGACCACGACGGTTAACAGAGCTGTCATCTTATCCATGAGATCCATCAGCACCTGAGCCGGCGGGCGCACAGGTCCTCCTGCCCCGGCTGCCACTGACCCGGAGGTTATCGCTGCCGCAGCCATAGAGTTTTGAACGGGTTGCGTGCCAACCATGAAGATCCCAACTCTGCTCGGTGGCTCAAGGAGATCCGGAATACTACTGCCATCGGAACATCCCCCAAGCCCGCCGTCTTGCAATTGATTCAATGAATTCACCTCACTTGTGGACGACTCACCATCAGAGTGGATGGCCGTCTCACCGGCAGACACACATCCTTCAGAAAGTTCCCCTCCGTGGATGCATCCCATGAAGGCACGCTTCATAGCATGCTGAGCCCGGGCGGGTCTCGCACACTGAGCCGTCTCGACGAGGTCGGTGCAGATGTCTGGCTCAGGGCCCGGCTTGCCGATTTTGCCGATGAAGACGTGGATTCCGCCGAAGGGGACCCGGTGCCCGTACTCAGTTGAGACAGAGTCGGGACCCCAGCCTGCATCGTCGATGTAGAGCTTGCCACGACGACTCTTGGTCATCCGGCCCATAGTGTATCCCTTGAGCCCTTCGAAGCTGCCCTTCAAGAATTCAAATCCACCGTGCGCTGCCCCATGGTGGGCGCCAACCGTCGTGGAATTGTCACGTCAGATGTCCTAGTGAAAGGACTTAGTCGTGGAGCCATCGCAACTAGGAAGCTTAAAGGGGTTAATCGGGACAAAGGACACGGGGTTTATACTGGTTCGGCCCCTTACGGTGAAGGTAAAAGCCTACGGTCCAGTTTTGGGTGGGATTGCTTATGTCTCGATTACCAGGGAGCGATTCCGCTTGACCTAGTTCTCAATCTGATGTTACTTGCTCTGAACCGTCGTCGGGTCATCCCTTTATATACAGAGGTCGACGCCCAGCGGCTCACAGAGTCCTGGCCGGCTCATCAACAGTGTCCGGCTCGGACTCTAACTATTCTTGCCTTACAACACAAGTTACATACATATGGCGGTTTATCACTATGTGCCTTAAGTCGCCCTTGGGCTTTAGGTCCTTAGCTGAACCGCCATCTTCAAGTGTCATCTTGGGCTTCATATCCTAGAGTCACCATAGGTATAACCCGGCCCCTCCTGGGCGGGTCATACCTAATAGTTATATCCGAAACACCTTTGCCTTTTATTGATCAAATACTAGAAAGATTATCCAAACATACACATTTTTGCTTTCTATATGGCTACTCTGGTTTCTCTCAAATACCTGTGTCAAAAGAGGATCAAGAAAATACCACTTTTACTTGCCCTTTCGGTACTTTTGCATATAGATGTATGCCTTTTGGTTTATGTAATGCACCTGCTACCTTTCAAAGATGCATGATGGCTATATTCTCTGACTTTTGTGAAAAGATTGTTAAGGTTTTCATGTATGATTTCTACGTTTATGGATCTTCTTTTGATGATTGCTTGAGCAACCTTGATCGAGTTTTGCAGAGATGTGAAGATACTAATCTTGTCTTGAATTAGGAAAAGTGCCACTTTATGGTTAATGAAGGTATTGTCTTGGGGCATAAATTTCTGAAAGAGGTATTGAAGTTGATAAAGCTAAAGTTGATGCTATTGAAAAGATGACGTGTCCTAAAGACATTAAAGGTATAAGAAGTTTCCTTGGTCATGCTGGTTTTTATAGGAGGTTCATTAAGGACTTCTCTAAAATCTCCAGGCCTCTGACTAATCTCTTACAAAAAGATATTCCTTTTGTCTTCGATGATGATTGTGTAGAAGCATTCGAAATACTTAAGAAAGCTTTGATTTCTGCACCTATTGTTCAGCCACCTGACTGGAATTTACCATTTGAAATTATGTGGGATGCTAGTGATTATGTTGTAGGTGTTGTTCTAGGACAAAGAGTTAATAAGAAACTAAATGTTATTCAATATGCTAGCAAAACTCTAGACAGTGCCCAGAGAAATTATGCTACTACTGAAAAAGAATTTTTAGCAGTTGTACTTGCTTGTGATAAGTTCAGACCTTATATTGTTGATTCTAAAGTAACTGTTCACACTGATCATGCGGCTATTAAATATCTTATGGAAAATAAAGATGTTAAACCTAGACTTATTAGATGGGTTCTCCTACTACAAGAATTTGATTTGCATATTATTGATAGAAAGGGAGCTGAGAACCCTGTTGCAGACAACTTGTCTAGGTTAGAGAATGTTCTTGATGACCCACTACCTATTGATGATAGCTTCCCTGATGAACAATTAGCTGTCATAAATGCTTCTTATACTGCTCCATGGTATGCTGATTATGCTAATTACATTATTGCTAAATTTATACCACCTAGTTTCACATACCAGCAAAAGAAAAAGTTTTTCTATGATTTAAGACATTACTTCTGGGATGACCCACACCTTTATAAAGAAGGAGTAGATGGTGTTATTAGATGTTGTGTACCTAAGCATGAACATGAACAGATCCTACGCAAGTGTCACTCTGAGGCTTATGGAGGACACCACGCTGGAGATAGAACTGTGCATAAGGTATTGCAATCCGGTTTTTATTGGCCTACTCTCTTCAAGGATGCCCATAAGTTTGTTTTGTCTTGCGATGAATGTCAAAGTATTGGTAATATTAGTAGACGTCAAGAAATGCCTATGAATTATTCTCTTGTTACTGAACCATTTGATGTTTAGGGCTTTGATTATATGGGACCGTTTCCTTCCTCTAATGGGTATACACATATTTTATTTCCTGTTGATTACGTTACTAAGTGGGTAGAAGCTATTCCAACTAGTAGTGCTGATCATAACACCTCTATTAAGATGCTTAAAGAAGTTATTTTTCCAAGGTTTGGAGTCCCTAAATATTTAATGACTGATGGTGATTCACATTTTATTCATGGTGCTTTTCGTAAAATGCTTGCTAAGTATGATGTCTATCATAGAATTGCATCTCCATATCACCCACAGTCTAGTGGCCAGGTAGAACTAAGTAATAGAGAGCTCAAATTAATTTCGCAGAAGACTGTTAATAGATCTAGAAAGAATTGGTCCAAGAAACTTGATGATGCATTATGGGCCTATAGAACTGCATATAAAAATCCTATGGGTATGTCTCCATATAAAATGGTTTATGGAAAAGCATGTCACTTACCTCTCGAACTAGAACATAAGGCATATTGGGCCATTAAAGAGCTCAACTATGATTTCAAACTTGCTGGTGAGAAGAGGTTATTTGACATTAGCTCACTTGTTGAATGGAGAACTCAAGCTTACGAGAATTCCAAACTTTTTAAAGAAAAAGTTAAAAGATGGCATGACAAAAGGATACAAAAGCGTGAGTTTAATGTAGGTGATTATGTGTTGCTTTTTAACTCTCGTTTAAGATTTTTTGCAGGAAAACTCCTCTCCAAATGGGAAGGTCCTTACGTTATCGAGGAGGTTTATCATTCCGGTGCCATAAAAATCAACAACTTCAAAGGCACAAGTCCGAAGGTGGTGAACGGCCAAAGAATCAAACATTATATCTCAGGTAATCCCATAAATGTTGAAACTAATGTTATTGAAACCGTAACCCCGGAGGAGTACTTAAGGGACACTTTCCAGAATGTTTCAGACTCCGAAAAGGAATAGGTATGTGGTACGGTAAGTAAACCGACACCAAAATTGTTATAATAGCAATTTTTCTCCGTTTTGGAATATGTAAGAAAATAGGAAAATAAGAAGTAGTCCGGGAAGGACACGAGGCGTCCACGAGGGTGGAGGGCGCGCCCTACCCCCCTGGGCACGCCCCCTGCCTCGTGGGCACCTCGTGTGCTCTCCGGACTCCGTTTTCTTGCACGATACTTCTTTTTGTCGGTAAAAATTCATTATATAATCTCCCGAAGGTTTTAACCACCATACCACGGCGAAGTCCTCTGTTTTTGTTTTGAGTTGTTTCTGCCGCAGATTAGAGCAATATGTCGTCCCAGGATTCAGAGGAGAAAGCTATGTGGCTGATTACCTTGCAAACCCTAAGGTCTACGGGGACTTGGAGCATTATGGTTGGACCACTGAGGAAGAAGAAGACTACGAGCCTAAGGGAAATGAAGAGACGAGCTCAGATGAAGACGAAGTCCCATTACCTCAACCTGGAGACATGCATGTGGAGTTTAAAAAGTCAAGCCTCCCTGACAGAGCAAAGAAACCTAAGATCGAGTTTATCCCTTTATGTCTCTTGCAGGAGAACAAACAGGAACTATGCAAAAGGATATTAAGCCTTGAGCAGGAGATAGATTATCTAAAGGAGTAAAATTCCATCCACATGCGCAAATTAAGGAAGAAGCCTTCGTCATCAACAACTCCATCATCATCACCTCCGAAGAAGGAGACATAATCACATGGGTATGGGCACTTCCCTTGGCAACTACCAATCTTGGGGGAGGTGCCCCGATATCGTACCACTACCACACTCCTATCTTTACCGTTTTTCTTAGTTCGTTCCTTTTGGTAATATCTTGATCTAGTAGAATAAAGTTTTTAGTATGATCTAGTTGTGAGTTTTTTCTTTATGATCCTTCTATGCAATCGAGTCCGTGAGCTATATATAATAAAGATTAGTGTTGAGTAAAGGGCTTGACTATCTTACTTTGATCTTGAGGGCATAAAAGAAAGAATAAAAAGAAATAAAAGAGATCATATTGATCTTATGGAGAGTAATGAATTCACATATAAAGAGTATGATGAATAAAAGTTGTTGAGAGTTGACAAACATAGTTTTGGTCATCGTTGCAATTAATAGGAAGTAATAAAGAAAGAGAGGTTTTCACATATAAATATACTATCTTGGACATCTTTTATGATTGTGAGCACTCATTAAAATATGACATGCTAAAGAGTTGATGTTGGACAAGGAAGACAACGTAATGGGTTATGTTTTCTTATATCCGAAATAAAGTATATTGTCATGGATCATCCAACATGTTGAGGTTGCCTTTCCCTCTCATGCTAGCCAAATTCTTTGCACCAAGTAGAGATACTACTTGTGCTTCCAAATATCCTTAAACCCAGTTTTGCCATGAGAGTCCACCATATCTACCTATGGATTGAGTAAGATCCTTCAAGTAAGTTGTCATGTTGCATGCAATAAAAATTTCTCTCCAAATATGTATGACTTATTAGTGTGGAGAAAATAAGCTTTATACGATCTTGTGATATGGAAGCAATAAAAGCGACGGACTACATAATAGAGGTCCATATCACAAGCGCCAATAAAAAGTGACGTTCTTTTGCATTAAGATTTCGTGCATCCAACCATAAAAGTACATGACAACCTCTGCTTCCCTCTGCGAAGGGCCTATATTTTACTTTTGTCTTATACCTTTTACTAGAGTCATGGTGATCTTCACCTTTCCTTTTTACATTTTATCCTTTGGCAAGCACCTTGTGTTGGAAAGATCCTGATATATATATCCAACTGGATGTAAGTTCACATGAACTATTATTGTTGACATTACCCTTGAGGTAAAAGGTTGGGAGGCAACACTATAAGCCCCTATCTTTCGCTGTGTCCGATTAAAACTCCATACCCATAAGTATTGCGTGAGTGTTAGCAATTGTCAAAGACTAAATGATAGTTGAGTATGTGGACTTGCTGGAAAGCTCTTATATTGACTCTTTCCGATGTTATGATAAATTGCAATTGCTTCAATGATCGAGATTATAGTTTGTTAGTTTTCAATGAAGTTTCTGATTCATACTTGACATTGTGAATAGATTGTTACTTTAGCATAAGAAATCATATGACAATATTTATATATGTTGTTGTTATAAGAATGATCATGATGCCCTCATGTCCATATTTTATTTTATCGACACCTCTATCTCTAAACATGTGGACATATTTTCGGTATCGGCTTCCGCTTGAGGACAAGCAAGGTCTAAGCTTGGGGGAGTTGATACGTCCATTTTGCATCATGCTTTTATATCGATATTTATTGCATTATGGGCTGTTATTACACGTTATGTCACAATACTTATGCCAATTCTCTCTTATTTTACAAGGTTTACATGAAGAGGGAGAATGCCGACAGCTGGAATTCTGGGCTAGAAAAGGAGCAAATATTAGAGACCTATTCTGCACAACTCCAAAAGTCCTGAAACTCCACGGAAGTTATTTTTGGAATTAATAAAAAACACTAAGTGAATAAAATACCAGAGGGGGCCACCCACCATCCACGAGGGTGGGGTGCGCGCCCTACCCCCCTGGGCGCGCCCCCTGCCTCGTGGGCCCCCTGGCAGGCCTCCAGTGCCCATCTTCTGCTATATGAAGTCTTTTACCCTGGAAAAAAAATCATAAGCAAGCTTTCGGGATGAAACACCGCCGCCACGAGGCGGGACCTTGGCGGAACCAATCTAGGGCTCCAGCGGAGCTGTTCTACCGGGGAAACATCCCTCCCGGAGGGGAAAATCATCACCATCGATCCTCTCATTGGGAGGGGGTCAATCTTCATCAACATCTTCACCAGCACCATCTCCTCTCAAACCCCAGTTCATCTTTTGTATCCAATCATTGTCCCAAAACCTCGGATTGGTACTTGTTGGTTGCTAGTAGTGTTGATTACTCCTTGTAGTTGATGCTAGTTGGTTTATTCGGTGGAAGATCATATGTTGATCCTCTATGCATATTAATACCCCTCTGATTATGAACATGAATATGATTTGTGAGTAGTTACGTTTGTTCCTGAGGACATGGGAGAAGTCTTGCTATAAGTAGTCATGTGAATTTGGTATTCGTTCGATATTTTGATGAGATGTATGTTGTCTCTCCTCTAGTGGTGTTATGTGAACATCGACTACATGACAGTTCACCATTATTTGGGCCTAGAGGAAGGCATTGGGAAGTAATAATTAGATGATGGGTTGCTAGAGTGACAGAAGCTTAAACCCTAGTTTATGAGTTGCTTCGTAAGGGGCTGATTTGGATCCATATGTTTCATGCTATGGTTAGCTTTACCTTAATACTTCTTTTGTAGTTGCGGATGCTTGCAATAGGGGTTAATCATAAGTGGGATGCTTGTCCAAGAAAGGGCAGTACCCAAGCACCGGTCCACCCACATATCAAATTATCAAAGTAACAAACATGAATCGTATGAGTGTGATGAAAACTAGCTTGACGATAATTCCCATGTGTCCTCGGGGGCATTTTCCTTCATATAAGAATTTGTCCAGGCTTGTCCTTTACTACAAAAAGGATTGGGCCAGGTTGCTGCACCTTATTTACTTTCATTATTTGTTACCCGTTACAAATTACCTTATCACAAAACTAACTATTACCTATAATTTCAGTGCTTGCAGAGAATACCTTACTGAAAACCGCTTGTCATTTCCTTCTGCTCCTCGTTGGTTTGACACTCTTACTTATCGAAAGGACTACGATAGATCCCCTATACTTGTGGGTCATCAATGGCATGACAAAAGAATCCAAAAAGCGTGAGTTTAAAGTCGGAGAATATGTTCTTTTGTACAAATCTCGTTTCAGATTCTTTGCAGGAAAACTCCTCTCAAAATGGGAAGGCCCCTATGTTATCGAGGAGGTTTATCGGTCTGGAGCCATCAAAATAAATAATTTTGAAGATACTAACCCGAAGGTTGTCAATGGACAACGAATAAAACATTATATCTCAGGTACGCCCATTAATGTTCAAAGCAAAATTATCCAAACTTTGACACCGGAAGAACACATAAAAGAGTCCTTCCGGAACACCCCAGAATCATGAAAATAAGGAGGTACGTGATACAGTAAGTAAAGGGACTCCAAAAAAACCGCAAAATATTTTTTATCAGTTTTGGAATATTTAAAAATTTAGGAAATAAAGAAACTTCCAGGAAGTGTACCCTAGTGGGCACAAGACACCAGGGCGCACCAGGCTTACCTGGCGATCCCAGGTTGGGTTGTGCCGACCTGGGACACCTTCCGGACTCCGTTTTTCTTCCGTATGCTTGTCCTCCAAGATAAAAGAATCTATATATACTTCCTGAACCTGTAAATCACCGTATCACGGAGAAATCCCCTGTTCTTTTCTTGTTGTTTTCCTGTTAGATCTGAAAATATGTCACCCAAGACTCCGAGGGTGAGAGCTATGTTGCTGATCTCATCGCAAACCCCAAATCCTATGGGGATGAGAAGCACTATAGCTGGACCTCTGAAGAAGATGAAGATGAATCAGTTCCTCCCCGGTTCAAAAACGAAAGCATGGAGGCATTATGCAAGAGGGTAATAAAACTCGAGATAGATTATGACGAGTTGAGGATAGATAATTTTATTCTCCGTCAGAAGCTGGAGAAAGCGAAGGGCAAACCCTCCACTTTCTCACCACCACCACTACCTTCTTCTTCACCGCCAAAGGAGAATTGAGTATCGGGTATGGGCACTCCCCTTGGCTCCCGCCAAGCTTGGGGGAGCTGCCCTGGTATTGTATCATCACACTATCTTTTTGCTTTTACTTATTTTAGTTTGATCTTTTGCTTTAGATAAATAAAAGTTTAGTTCGATCATTTCTTCTTTGAGAGTTTGCTTAGTGATCTATCCTTGTAATTGTGTGCAAGTTATATAATAAAATTAGTTTGAGTTTTTGCTTTTTTACTTTCATGTTGCAAATAAAATAAAAGAAATAAGAAAGAAAAAGAGAAAGGAAATAAACAAAAGAAAGGAAATAAATCAAGAAGATCATATACTAATCCTATGGTAGGTGATGACACCACGTAAGGAAAAGTATAAGTAGAAAATTTTATTAGAGATTGACAAACATAGCATTAGTCAATGATGCAATTCATGAAAGAATTAATAAGGGAAGAGAAGATTCACATATAAATATACCATCCTAGAAATCTTTTGTGATTGTGAGCCCTCATCAAAATATTATATGCCAAAATTGTTGACGTTGGACAAGGAAGACAACTTAATGGTTTATGTTTATTTATATTCACATAGAAGTCATATTGTCATAGATCCTTTAACATGTGGTTCTTGCCCCCTATCTTTGCTAGCCAAAAATTCCGTACTAAGTAGAGATTCTACTTGTGCATCCAAAAACCTTAAACCCAAATCTTACTTTCAAGTGTCCACCATACCTACCTAGGGATTTAGCAAGATCCCTCAAGTAAGTTGTCGTCGGTGCAAAAAGGGCAATAAAAATTGCTTCTAAAAGTGTGAGATCATTTAGTGTAAGAGAAAATTGAGCGTTGCACGAACTTGTGATGGTGAAGAATAAAAGCGACAGATTGCATAATAAAGGTCGCTATCACAAGGGGCAATGCAACGTGACGTTCTTTTGCACTAAGAGGTTGAGCATTCAAACAAATAAGCGCATGGCAATCTCTGCTTCCCTCTGTGAAGGGCCTATATTTTACTTTTATGTATTTACTTTTATGCAAAGAGTCAAAGTTTTCCTTCTATTTACTTTTTATTTTTCTCCTTTGGCAAGCATCATGTGGCGAGGAAAGATCTAGGCACATATGTCCAGTTGAATATAGATAGCATGAGTTATTATTGTTGACATCACCCTTGAGGTGAATATGTTGGGAGGCGAAACTATAAGCCCCTATCTTTCTATGTGTCCGGTTGAAACATTTTGCTCATGTGTACGCGGTGAGTGTTAGCAATCATAGAAGACTATATGATGGTTGAGTATGTGGACTTGCCTAAAGGCTCCGATACGTGACCCTTCCTGAAAACATGATGAATTGTAGTTGCAAAGTTGACTGAGAACATAGTTTGTTGGTTTTTAATAGAGTTTTTTCTTTATACTTCGATTGTGTGATGAATTGTTACTTATTCATGAGAAGTCTATGATAAAAGTCTTGTTTTTAATTTTGTTGCTGCTATAATAATCTACATGATGCTTCTATGTCCGTATTTGGTTTTTATCGACACCTCTCTCTCAAAGCATGTGGACATGTTTTTTGATTTTGGTTTTCTCTTGAGGACAAGCGAGGTCTAAGCTTGGGGGAGTTGATACATCCATTTTGCATCATGTTTTGTTACTGTTATTTATAATGTCTTTATCCATAATAATGCTTTTTGGAGTAACTCTAATGCCTTTTCTCTCATAATATGCAAGGTATACACAAATAGGTAGAATTTCGGCAGCTGGAGATCTGGACCTGGAAAAGCTACGTCAGACTACCTATTCTGCACAACTCCAAATAAGTTGAAACTTCACGGAGATTTTTTATGGAATATTTGAGGAATATTGGAGCAAATAACTACCAGAGGGGGCCCACCAGGTGGGCACAACCCACCTGGGCGCGCCAGGGAGCCCAGGCGCGCCCTGGTGGGTTGTGCTCACCTAGGCCCACCTCCAATGGCCATCTTCTGGTATATAGGTCATTTTGACATAGAAAAAAATAAGGAGAGGACTTTCAGGACGGAGCGCCACTGTCTCGAGGCAGAACTTGGGCATGAGCACTTTTGCCCTCTGATGGAGCGATTCCGCCGAGGGAACTTCCCTCCCGGAGGGGGAAATCATCATCATCATCATCACCAACAACTCTCCCATCTTGGGGAGGACAATCCCCATCAACATGTTCAACATCACTGATAACCCGCAAGTATATGTGATAGTTGTAGCCTCTTTCGATAAGTAAGAGTATCGAACCCAACGAGGAGCTAAAGGTAGAACAAATACTCTCTCAAGTCCTATCAGCCACTGATACGACTCTAGGCACGCTTGACGTTCGCTTAACCTAGAACAAGTATGAAACTAGAAGTACTTTGTAGGTGTGATAGGATAGGTTTGCAAGATAATAAAGAACACATAAATAAAAAGTAGGGGCTGTTTAGATAAAGAAGTAATAAAGTAAATATAGCGAGTGTAGAAAAGTGGTGGTAGGAGTTGTGAAATTGTCCCTAAGCAATTGACTATGTTATTAGACCGGTAATCACTATTGCAATTCTATTTGAGGGAGAGGCATAAGCTAACATACTTTCTCTACTTGGATCATATGCACTTATGATTGGAACTCTAGCAAGCATCCGCAAATACTAAAGATTCATTAAGGTAAAACCCAACCATAGCATTAAAGTATCAAGTCCCCTTTATCTCATACGCAAACAACCTACTTACTCGGGTATGTGCTTCTGTCACTCACGCCACCCACCATAAGCAAATCATAAACATATTGCAAACCCTACAGAGGGAATCCCTTACGCTTGCGCGACACGGAGGGCACAATAGGACAACACCAATAATAAAACATGCAACTCAAACCAATCATAGCAATTCATCAGTCACCGATAGGACAACGAAAATATACTCAAACATCATAGGATGGCAACACATCATTGGAAAATAATATGAAGCATAAAGCACCATGTTCAAGTAGAGGGTACAGCGGGTTGCGGGAGAGTGGACCGCTGAATATAGATGGGGGAAGGTGATGGAGATGTTGGTGAAGATGACGACGGTGTTGGTGAAGATCGCGGTGATGATGATGGCCCCCGGCAGCGCTCCGGCGCCACCGGAAGCAAGGGGGAGAGAGGCCCCCTTCTTCTTCTTCTTCCTTGACCTCCTCCCTAAATGGGAGAAGGGTTTCCCCTCTGGTCCTTGGATCCCATGGCTTGGGAGGGGCGAGAGCCCCTCTGAGATTGGATCTATCTCTCTGTTTCTGTGTTCTCTGATTCTACCCCTTCACCGTTTCCTTTATATCTGGAGATCCGTAACTCCGATTGGGGTGAATCTTTCGCCCAGATTTTTCTCATAAAATTAGCTTTCTTGCGGCAAAAGAAGAGCATCAAACGCCTTACGAGGGGGCCAGGAGAGTCCAGGGCGTGCCTGCCTCCCTGGGGCGCGCCCACTATCTCCTGGCCCCCTCGGGCACCGTCTCGCATTGATTTTACTTCCCAAAAATCATAAATATTCCAAAATAATTATCCGTCCATTTTTATCCCGTTTGGACTCCATTTGATATGGGTTTTCTGCGAAACAAAAAATATGCAACAGACAGGAACTAGCACTGGGCACTGGATCAATATGTTGGTACCAAAAATAATATAAAAAGTTGCCAAAAGTATATGAAAGTTGAAGAATATTGGCATGGAACAATCAAAAATTATAGATACGACGGAGACGTATCAATCACCATCTCATCTCAAACCATAGTTCATCTCTTATGTTCAATCTAGTTACAAGAACTATAGATTGGTGCTTGTGGGTGACTGATGTCTACTACACAACCTTCTTCTTGTAGATGTTGTTGGGCCTCCAAGTGCAGAGGTTTGTAGGACAGTAGCCAATTTCCATCAAGTGTATGACCTAAGGTTTACAATCCGTAGGAGGCGTAGGATGAAGATGGTCTCTCTCAAGCAACCCTGCAACCAAATAACAAAGAGTCTCTTGTGTCCCCAACATACCCAATACAATGGCAAATTGTATAGGTGCACTAGTTTGGCGAAGAGATGGTGATACAAATGCAATATGGATAGTAGATATAGGTTTTTGTAATCTGAAATTATAAAAACAGCAAGGTAATTAATGATAAAAGTGAGCGTAAATGGTATTGCAATGCAAGGAAATAAGGCCTAAGGTTCATACTTTCACTAGTGCAAGTTCTCTCAACAATAATAACATAATTGGATCATATAACTATCCCTCAACATGCAACAAAGAGTCACTCCAAAGCCACAAATAGCGGAGAACAAACGAAGAGATTATGGTAGGGTACGAAACCACCTCAAAGTTATCCTTTCTGTTCTATCTATTCAAGTGTCCGTAGTAAAATAACATCAAGCTATTCTTTCCGTTCAATCTATCATAGAGTTCATACTAGAATAACACCTTAAGACACAAATCAACCAAAACCCTAATGTCACCTAGATACTCCATTGTCACCTCAAGTATCTGTGAGCATGATTATACGATATGCATCACAGAATCTCAGATTCATCTATTCAACCAACACAAAGTACTTCAAAGAGTGGCCCAAAGTTTCTACCGGAGAGTCAAGATGAAAACATGTGCCAACGCCTATGCATAGGTTCATGGGCGGAACCCGCAAGTTGATCACCAAAACATACATCAAGTGGATCACGTGATATCCCATCGTCACCATAGATAAGCATGGCAAGACATACATCAAGTGTTCTCAAATCCTTAAAGACTCACTCCGATAAGATAACTTCAGGAGGAAAACTCAATTCATCACAAGAGACTAGATGGGGAGAAACATCATAAGATCCAACTATAATAGCAAAGCTCGCGATACATCAAGATCGTGACATCGGGAGAACACGAGAGAGAGAGAGAGAGAGAGAGAGAGAGAGAGAGAGAGAGAGATCAAACACATAGCTACTGGTACATACCCTTAGCCCGAGGGTGAACTACTCCCTCCTCGTCATGGAGAGCGCCCGGATGATTAAGATGGCCACCGGTGAGGGATCGCCCCTCCGGCAGGGTGCCGGAACGGGCTCCCGAGAGGTTTTTGGTGGCTAAAGAGGCTTGCGGCAGCGGAACTCCCGATCTATCTTCGTATTCGATGGTTTTAGGGTATATGGGAATATATAGGTGAAAGAAGTCGGTTGAGGGAGACACGAGGGGCCCACGAGACAGGAGGGCGCGCCCAAGGGGGTGGGCACGCCCTCCTATCTCCTGGCCTCCTTGAAGCTTCCCTGGCTTGTACTCCAAGTCTCCCGGATCATGTTCGTTCCAAAAATCACGCTCCCGAAGGTTTCATTCCGTTTGGACTCCGTTTGATATTCCTTTTCTTCAAAACACTGAAATAGGCAATAAAACAGCAATATGGGCTGGGCCTCCGGTTAATAGGTTAGTCCCAAAAGTAATATAATAGTGTATAATAAAGCCCATAAACATTCAAAACAGATAATAATATAGCTTGAATGCTTCATAAATTATAGATACGTTGGAGACGTATCAGCATCCCCAAGCTTAATTCCTGCTCGTCCTCGAGTAGGTAAATGATAAAAGAAAGAATTTATGAAGTGTGAATGCTAGCAGGTGCACAAGTTTGATCAATGATAATTTCAATCACCTTTTCTAGCATCATTATATGTCATAACAGTAGTTCATCTCATAAAACTTCTCAAGATCAAGTAACAAGCTATTCACATGTTAAAGAATAGACCATAAACTTTCTTGAAAACTAGCAAACTTCATTCTTAGTCATCAAACAATTACAATTCATCTTATTTTCAGGAAGGGTCTATGTCAGAGCTTTGATTAGCAAAGTCCACACACTCAACTATCATATAGTCTTCTATGATTGCTAACACTACGCAATACTAATGGTTATGGAGTTTTAATCAGACACTGAGAAAGATAGGGACTTACAGTGTTGCCTCCCAATGTATTCACCTTTGGGTGATGTCAACAATAATAGTTCATGCTAACTTACATCCAGTTGGATATATATATATATATATATATATATATCAGGATCTTTCCGACACGAGGTGCTTGCCAAAGGATAAAATGAAAAAGGGAAAGATGAAGATCACCTTGACTCTTGCATAAAGTAAAGGACATAAAGTAAAAGATAGGCCCTTCACAAAGGGAAGCAGAGGTTGTCATGCGCTTTTATGGTTGGATG
Source organism: Triticum dicoccoides (assembly GCF_002162155.2). Classification (NCBI taxonomy): domain Eukaryota; kingdom Viridiplantae; phylum Streptophyta; class Magnoliopsida; order Poales; family Poaceae; genus Triticum; species Triticum dicoccoides. The sequence continues at coordinate 458,966,330 of NC_041383.1, forward strand.
CACAAAATCTTAATGCGAAAGAATGTCACTTTATATTGCCACTTGTATATGGACCTTTATTATGCAGTCCGTCGCTTTTATTGCTTCCATAACAAGATCGTATAAAGCTTATTTTCTTCACACTAATAGATCATACATATTTAGAGAGCAATTTTTATTGCTTGCATCGATGGCAACTTACTTGAAGGATCTTACTCAATCCATAGGTAGGTATAGTGGACTCTCATGGCAAAACCTGGGTTTAAGGATATTTGGAAGCACAAGTAGTATCTCTACTTGGTGCAAGGAATTTGGCTAGCATGAGGGGGAAAGGCAAGCTCAACATGTTTGAATGATCCATGACAATATACTTTAACTAAGATGTGAGAAAACATAACCCATCACATTGTCTTCCTTGTCCAACATCAACTCTTTAGCACGTCATACTTAATGAGTGCTCACAATTATAAAAGATGTCTAAGATAATATATTTATATGTGAAATCTCTCTTCCTTCAATATTCTTTCATGAATTGTTCAAATGACCAATACAATGCTTGCTAACCTTCAATAAATTTACAACCTCTACTTCTTAGATGTGAAGTCATTACTCCCCATGGGATAAGCAAATGAAACATATATAATTTCAGATTTATGACATTCAACTCATTCAACCATTTACTCAGAGGATATAAGTGAAGCACACGAGTAAATGACAAACTACTCCAAAAAGATATAAGTGAAGATCAATGAGTAGATAAATAATTATGTAGCTATGTGAAGACTCTCTCTCATTCAAGAATTTCAGATCTTGGTACTTTATTCAAACAACAAGCAAATACTAACAAAAGAAAATGACACTCCAAGCAAAACACATATCATGTGGTGAATAAAAATATAGCTCCAAGTAAAGTTACCGATGAACGAAGACAAAGAGGGGATGCCATCCGGGGCATCCCCAAGCTTAGGCTCTTGGTTGTCCTTGAATATTACCTTGGGGTGCCATGGGAATCCCCAAGATTAGGCTCTTGCCACTCCTTATTCCATAGTCCATCGAATCTTTACCCAAAACTTGGAAACTTCACAACACAAAACTCAACAGAAAACTCGTAAGCTCCGTTAGTATAAGAAAATAAAACCACCACTTAGGTACTGTAATGAACTCATTCTAAATTCATATTGGTGTAATATCTACTGTATTACAACTTATCTATGGTTCATACCCTCCTATACTACTCATAGATTCATCAAAATAAGCAAACAACACATAGAAAACAGAATCTGTCAAAAATAGAACAGTCTGTAGTAATCTGTATCAAACGTATACTTCTGGAACTCCAAACATTCTACCACATTAGGAAGTCCTAAAAATTTTGTGTACGAATCCAGATAAAAACTAATCAGATCAGAAGCACGTTTCTATGAATTAACAAAACTAATTTACTGGGTACAAAAGTTTCTGATTCTCAGCAGGATCAACACAACTATCACCGTAAGCTATCCTAAAGGTCTTACTTGGCACTTTATTGAAGCAAAATCTATAAAACATGATTACTACAGTAGCATAATCATGTGGACACACAAAAACAGTAAGGGTAAATATTGGGTTGTCTCCCAACAAGCACTTTTCTTTAATGCCTTTCTAGCTAGGCATGATGATGACAATGATGCTCACATAACAGATAAGAATTGAAACATAACAGGAGCATCATGAAGCATATGACTAGCACTTTTAAGTCTAACCCTCTTCCTATTCATAGGGATTTTGTGAGCAAACAACTTATGAGAACAATAATCAACTAGCATAGGAAGGTAAAACAAGCATAGCTTCAAAATTTTCAACACATAGGGAGGAAACTTGATATTATGGCAATTCCTACAAGCATATGTTCCTCCCTCATAATGATTTTCAGTAGCATCATGAATGAATTCAACAATATAACCAGCACCTAAAGCATTCTTTTCATGATCTACAAGCATAGAAAATTTACTACTCTCCACATAAGCAAAATTCTTCTCATGAATAGTAGTGGGAGCAAACTCAAAAAAATAATTATCATGTGAGGTATAATCCCATTGAAAACTAAAATCATGATGACAAGTTTCATGGTTATCATTATTCTTAATAGCATACAAGTCATCACAATAATCATCATAGATAGCAACTTTGTTCTCATAATCAATTGGGACCTCTTCCGAAATAGTGGATTCATCACTAAATAAAGTCATGACCTCTCCAAATCCACTTTCATAATTATCACAATAATATTCAACATCCTCCAAAATAGTGGGATCATTACTTCCTAAAGTTGACACTCTTCCAAACCCACTTTCATCAATATAATCATCATAAATAGGAGGCATGCTTTCATCATAATAAATATTCTCATCAAAACTTGGGGGACAAAAAATATCATCTTCATCAAACATAACTTCCCTAAGCTTGTGCTTTGCATATCATTAGCATCATGGATATTCAAGGAATTCATACTAATAACATTGCAATCACGCTCATCATACAATCTAGTACCAAACATGTTGTGGAATTGTCACGACATATGTCCTTTAGTGTGAGGACTTAGTCGCGAGGCCAACGCATCCATGTGGTAGCTTGAGAGGGGTTGGGCGGAATCGAGAGACGCTAGGTGGATCATCACACAAGACGAGGATTTAGACTGCTTCGGGCCCCGGGAAACATCATCCGGAATAGCCCTACATGTTGTTTGAGGCTAGGTCTCATTATGCTCATCGAGAGTCGCCGCATAAGCCGGCTCCCCCTTTGTGTCTAGCCCTAGATATTGTTTCTTGTTTTTTCTCTCCTCTTTGGGGTGCCCTGCCCCTCCTTATATAAGTTAGAGGGGTGGGTTACATGTGGAGTCAAAATAGGATTAGGACTAGCCTATCTTGTACTACAAGCCGGATACAAGTCCGGGTCTTGATTCCTTGTAAGGAAGATATTCCTCACGCCTTTCCTCTTAAACCGGCCTACCATAACGTAAGTAGGCCTTCTCGGCCTTGAGCCTCCTGGGCCCCCGGGTCTTGTCGCTCCTCTGATTCGCTTGCCAGGTCACCCTTAAGTAGCCAGGATCGGGCAGGTCACTTAGTGTGTTGTCCAGCCAGGGCGGGTCATTAGTGAGTCGCCAAGTCCGGTCGGGTTATACTTCCGGCCGGGTTACACCGCGGGGTATATCCCCAACATTAGCCCCCAAGTTTAGCTTGGATTTATCCATGGTAAACTTATGCTGCAAAATAAACACAAGAACAAATTTTATAGGTTGTGCTCCGGGTTAAGAATTCTTGTAAACCGGCACCTGAACCTCCTTAAGCCCTTGTCATTTCCTTCTTCTAGAAAATTCGGGTCAATAGACCAGCTTCACAATCAATTTGCTTGTAGAAGAAATATTGTAAACAAATAATCCATTTGAGTCGGCTTCCAAAGTGTCGGCTTAAAAAATATAGGTCTTGAAATACTCATCTGATTTTCAACCGGCTTAAAGATGTAGATCTTGCCGAGTTATAATTTCCAAAATCTCCGGGTTATAAAAGACTAATGAGGCCGAGTCATAGTTATTGTTGACACTGGGTCATATAATTGATCTTCCTGATTTACTCAAAGCTGAGATGTTTGAAGATTTTCCTTCTTTATATGCATAATACCTATAGCCCCCAAGTCTTAAGAGGAGAACATAGTGATAACTTAAGACTTGCTTCAATATAAGTGTTGCAACCTTGAAGAAATCCGAGTTATTCATCTCAATCATTAGTCATAAACTGAATATTCCACATATATAGCCCCCAAGTACCGGGTTGTCGCTTGCAGAAACCTGGGACTTTTAATTGCCTTATGCTCATAAAAACTTCCCACCGTGTAGCCCCCAAGGGCCGGGTCATTATGCAATAATGAGCAGGGACTTTGAAGATATAACCATGTAAACTTGAACAGAAAACGTGCAGCCCCCAAGGGCCGGCTTAGTAAGATAATACTAAGCTGGGACTTTGTATATAATTTATTGATAATAACATCATATAATATAATCTCCACCATAGGGCTTGAACCCACGTCCACAGGGTTAAGAGCTTTGCGCTTTACCAACTGAGCAGTAGACCCTTGAATATAATGGATTTAAGACTTGTGTACCTTGAATTATTGACATGAGCAATCGGTAGCCCCCAAGGGCTGGATCATTACAATGTGATGAGTCGGGTCTTCAATAAGTTGAGCAAAAAATGACTTTGCATTAGCCTCCAAGTGTCATGGTGCATGCTGGCAGCGACATGGGACTTGCATATTTGATGTAATTTCAACTTGAATAATGTAGCCCCCAAGTGTCAGGTCATAAGCCTACAGTGACCCGGGACTATTCCCTCTATTGTAAAAATAAATCATGTCCATTAATAAAATAATAACCATTGCACTGAAGCGACTTTGAAGACCTCCATCATAACATTGGCTATTGATAAACATAATAAGAATCCAGCCATGTTGGCTATTAAAGATTTGAATAGTATAATCCGGTATGAAAACCTCAATCATTCAATATCATCATGAAAATCCAGCCAGTTTTGGTTATTAAAGATTTGAATACCTCACTGGTTGACAAGTAAATCCAGAGTTTAAATACCTGGCGGCTCTTGGCCGATGACGACTTAATGCGCATTCATTGTAAGCCAGAATTTTTGTAACCCGGTGGCCTATAGCCCTTGAGAAAATCAATAATTGATAACCCTTTTGAGACACCAATTTCAGTGATGAGCTTGGACTGGAGCATTTATATAAGTCATAGTTCTGCAAATCCTGCACAGAGTTTAGACAACATACGCCCTAGCGACTTCACGTCAAAAGCCAGGGAGGGTAACCACCCAAATGTAGTCTTATTCTGCACACAAGTAGATCACAAGATCCCTATGATCCTTTGAATGATACCGCCAGTTTATGTGACCCGGACAGTGAAGTTGATAACTCAACTCTGTAAGAGCCGGCACGTACGATATTTGTGACAACTCAAATACTTGCGATTGTATAAAGCTGTACAAGAAACAGACAAAATTTTGAGGCTTCTGATTCGAATACGATCAGTAAGCCGTTCCAAAGGGGTTAAGCTAAGATTCGAATACGATCATATAGCCCCCAGTGGGTTTGGCGATGCCGATCAAGAGGGTATTGACAGCTATGTTCTCTTTGGTTCGAATATGACCTATGTTTGAACAGGAAGCCCCCAAATGACCTTAAGAGTTGTTTAGCGACGCTGATTCGAATACGATCCACATCGATTCCCAAAGGGGTTGAGCTATGATTCGGATACGATCAAGAAGCCCCCAAGTAGGTTCAGCAGTTTGCTAATCAAAAGGGTATCGGCAGCTATGTTCTCTTTGGTTCGAATACGACCTATGTTTGAACAGGAAGCCCCTAAGTGACCATATAAATTTTGGCATTGTGCCGATCAAGAGGGTACTGATAGCTATGCCCGATGAGCAGGAAGGCCCCAAGTGACCATAATAAGATAAGTCATAAGGCATGATACCTATGTTTGAACCACGCATCACGGCAGCAAGTTCTTTTTGGCACCCTTTATTCTTTCTGAGAACTCGAACTTGTGGGAGATTAATTCTTTTTGAACCGGAAGTTTAAACCGGATTTGAAAGCTTCACAACTTTGAGAGAGATAAATTTACCTTGAGCCGGATTTGAGAGCTTCAAAGCCTTGCGGTAAATAAATTTCCCTTGAACTGGTTTTTAAACCAGATATTAAGAGTGTCAATGCTTGTGGGAGAGAGATGTCTTTTGAACCGGAATTTAAACCAGAGTCCTTCTTTGTAAGCCGGAAATTTTCTAAAGGCCTTTAAATTTTTCACCAACATAGTGATAGCCTCTGGAACCGGGTTACCTTCCCTCCAATGACCCGGAGTTCTTGAATCCATTGAAACCGGAAATTTTGCCGAGCCATACCATTGTAGCCCCCGAGTCTCAAGATGACTCAAAGAGTTGGCTTGAGATTCTCCATATTTGACCATAGCAGAAAGTGTATATCATTGGTGTTGATAACGCGCTGTGAATCCACAGAAGGTTGAGGTGACTGCGGCGGGTTATAAATGATCCCGTATGAACTGTGTCAGCAACTCGGCCAATGGTTCCTTCCAACTGGCTGTTTGAAGTTAACCAAACCGTAGTGACGGCGACTTGTGCGTCTGCCCATTGAATCATCCAGTGCAGACGGCGGCTGATAATACATGATAATTTACCTCCAATTTGTTGGAACAAAAGCCGGGCTTCCCAAGTAGTGACTTGCTCATACTCAATAAACAACTCATGCATATAGGTGCGGCCCGATGTGTTGATGTAGACCAGGCCACGAGAGACGGACGGTAAAGACGACTGCAACATCTGAGGCGGCACACACAGATAAACCGGCCGTGGCGTTGTAAGCCGGTGTGGACGGGCAAGTTGTCCTCCTCGTTGTAAGCCAGCATGGTCGCAAGAGACGGCCACGGCATTATAAGCCGGTGCGGGAGTCCGTTGAGCAACCACGACCATTTGTGCCAAAGATGTTGGCGCACCTCCATCTCCGCGGTATAATATCATTTTTTGTCATAAATAATTGCCCTGCATAAACAATATTGCAGACCAAGGCAAAGATAAACTTGTTCTTTGACAAAAAACAACATGTGTTAATAAAACAAACTTGGATGGATATCACCTGATTTGTTTGGACGACGAATGATCCGTTTATCGCGACAGAGGTGGCTCAGGTAGACCAGCGACTCAATATAGTTCCGGCGGGTTGATGTAAATTAAGTTGCACGGGCGGCGACTTGCACACACCTGTTCCATTAGTAAGCGGGCGTAGACACCGGTGCGTGATGGTGCTGACGTACACTTCATAGGCACAACATGGCACCACCTTTGCTGAAATTTTGACTGGTTGCGCAACCAGCGAGCAGTACCATGCTCTTTTGTCTGCACGTACCAACTGTTTTCTTGATTGATTTTTCTTTCACGTTGTTGGTTCTAGAGTCCATAAAACCTTGAATTTTGTGCCAAAGAATTATACTTAAAGTAGCTTGCTTTGGACTTGTGGCTGCTAGAAACCAGCGTGACCGCATGAGCTTGTGCTCATACTTGATCTGCTATAACCACTGTAGACCTGGGATATTTGCAGCCTCGTGTACGATGCGGCCATTGCAGGACCTGCTGTAGTTAAAACGGGCGGCGGTTCGGCACTGCTGTGGTTGCCGCTGCAGGGGAAGCCGGCCATGGCTATGCACGAAGGCAGACGACGGCTCACGGCGGCGGAGTGACCCAGAGGCACGCCAGCCACGGCGACTCGATGCAACGGGGAAGACCGTGATGACCGTGAGGTGACTTCAAAAACCGGGTTTCACTGAGGTGGAAAAAAATTCTTGTCAGTACGCTATCACGGAGCAACATCACCTTGTTGGGTGTAATCGTAGAGACCCCAGGGCATGGATCAAGCATCTCCTTAGTTCTCTTTGTTCTTATCTTTAGACAACTGGACGGGAAGTTGGTAATCCTCTAAGGTCACTACGTCATAGAATCCGATCGGGAGATACCACTTCTCATCATCACGGCTCCTGGTCCTTTTATCTTCTATGTGCATGTGCGGATGTGCCTCACGCGTATTTTTTTTCTCATTTGGTTGGCAATTATTTTTCTCACGTTTTCCGAGTTACGTGCTTGGCCCATGCATTTATAGATACCTGCATTCAACCTACATTTCCCTCCTCTATTTCTCTATGTGCCTTCTGCATACATACAAAATAATTAGTTAATCGGGTTGCCCATCGGGTAACCCATGGGTGTAGGCTTGTACCCATATCCTACCCATCACTAATTGGGTTGCCCGTGGGTCGTACCCATGGATGCACACGGAGACCCATACCCTACCCATTCAGGTCGGGTGCCCATGGGCGAGTGTACCCATGGGTCGAATTGCCGGGTTGAATCACGGGGCACGACTCCAAAGTCCGCTCAACCAATTAGCATCAGGAACCTGGACGCTCCCAAGGGACAAGATGGAGGTGGCATCCAGTGACACGAGGCCGGTGAAGCAGAGCCGTGGAGGTGGAAACGAGATTGTTGCATCCTGGTGCGAGCGGGGAACAGTGCCGGAAGTAAGTCGGTGCCCTCGTCGTGGTACAAGGCGAGTCAACGGCGACGTTCGTTTATAAGAGTCGGCGAGTCACAGCGGCAGACTGAGAGCTTTGGCATGAATCGCACGGATGGGACGCGTAGTGGTGCAAACCGGCACAGGGCGCATGTGATGCAACAGCCGCGCGAAGCAAAGGGCGGGCCGACCGGCTTGCAGGCAAAGGAGAATCGGCAGGTTGGCGTGACCACGGGGGCGCGGTCGAGCACCGAGGCGTGGGTGCACAGCGACGGGCGTGGACGCGGACCACAGCAGCAGCTCGATGAAGAACAAGGTGCTTGGGGTGACTCGGAGATGGCGTCAGGTGGCGACTCGGAGGCGGAAACGGTCGGCGATGTAGAGATGAGGCGGCTTGAGAGGCTGATTCGTAGCACGGCGGCGACTAACGAACGAATCTGCGAAAGTGGCCGTATCCATTCCTGAGTCATGGCCATATCCAATTCCAGGTCTGGGCCCCTTTCTTTTTTTTGGATCTAGTGGACCACTTGATACCCTCGATTGATGGATCTTGGCTTTGATGGATGGTCAGATACTACAAACAACAATTGCTGAAAAAAGTTGACCGCGTGCCCTCCATTGCATGGTCGTACGCGGATGAATTTCCTGTTGGTTTCGACGGGTCGTGTCGTGTTGCCGGCGGCGCACAGAACGTCAAACGCTAATTATCTTTTATCTCAATCTGGTCTCTGTTATTCTGGCCGCTCGTCGTGTAGACGATGTAAATCCTTTGTATCGGCTCTTTCCTCATCCAGCTAATCGCAAGCTTATCGATCCCTTGAAGTGATCCCTCCAAGAACTCAACACCACCGTGCGGCAGCCCCACGGTGGGCGCCAACTGTCGTGGAATTGTCACGGTAGATGTCCTTTAGTGTGAGGACTTAGTCGCGAGGCCAACGCATCCATGTGGTAGCTTGAGAGGGGTTGGGCGGAATCGAGAGACGCTAGGCGGATCATCACACAAGATGAGGATTTAGACAGCTTCGGGCCCCGGGAAACATCATCTAGAATAGCCCTACTTGCTGTTTGAGGCTAGGTCTCATTATGTTCATCGAGAGTCACTGCATAAGCCGGCTCCCCCTTTGTGTCTAGCCCTAGATATTGTTTCTTGTTTTTTCTCTCCTCTTTGGGGTGCCCTGCACCTCCTTATATAAGTTAGAGGGTCGGGTTACATGTGGAGTCGAAATAGGATTAGGACTAGCCTATCTTCTACTACAAGCCGGATACAAGTCCGGGTCTTGATTCCTTATAAGGAAGATATTCCTCACGCCTTTCCTCTTAAACCGGCCTACCATAACGTAAGCCGGCCTTCTGGGCCTTGAGCCTCCTGGGGTCCCAGGTCTTGTCGCTCCTCTGATCCGCTTGCCAGGTCACCCTTAAGTCGCCAGGATCGGGCGGGTCACTTAGTGTGTTCTCCAGCCAGGGCGGGTCATTAGTGAGTCGCCAAGTCCGGCCGGGTTATACTTCCGGCCGGGTTACACCGCGGGGTATATCCCTGACAAAACATTTTATAGACTTCTTCTTCTAGACTTGAGCACAATTTTCCTTTTCATCATACTCACGAAAGATATTAAAAAGATGAAGCGTATGAGACAAACTTAACTCCATTTTTTTGTAGTTTTATTTTATAAACTAAACTAGTGATAAAACAAGAAACAAAAAGATTCGATTGCAAGATCTAAAGATATACCTTCAAGCACTCACCTCCCCAGCAACGGCGCCAGAAAAGAGCTTGATGTCTAATACACAACCTTCTTCTTGTAGACGTTGTTGGGCCTCCAAGTGCAGAGGTTTGTAGGACAGTAGAAAATTTCTCTCAAGTAGATGACCTAAGGTTTATCAATCCGTAGGAGGCATAGGATGAAGATGGTCTCTCTCAAGAAACCCTGCAACCAAATAACAAAGATTCTCTTGTGTCCCCAACACACCCAATACAATGGCAAATTGTATAGGTGCACTAGTTCGGCGAAGAGATGGTGATACAAGTGCAATATGGATAGTAGATATCGGTTTTTGTAATCTGAAATTATAAAAACAGCAAGGTAACTAATGATAAAAGTGAGCGTAAACGGTATTGCAATGCTAGGAAACAAGGCCTAAGGTTCATACTTTCACTAGTGCAAGTTCTCTCAACAATAATAACATAATTAGATCATATAACTATCCCTCAACATGCAACAAAGAGTCACTCCAAAGCCACTAATAGCGGAGAACAAACGAAGAGATTATGGTAGGGTACGAAACCACCTCAAAGTTATCCTTTCTGTTCTATCTATTCAAGAGTCCATGGTAAAATAACATGAAGCTATTCTTTCCGTTCAATCTATCATAGAGTTCATACTAGAATAACACCTTAAGACACAAATCAACCAAAACCCTAATGTCACCTAGATACTCCATTGTCACCTCAAGTATCCGTGGGCATGATTATATGATATGCATCACACAATCTCAGATTCATCTATTCAACCAACACAAAGTACTTCAAAGAGTGCAGTTTCTACCGGAGAGTCAAGACGAAAACATGTGCCAACCCCAATGCATAGGTTCATGGGCGGAACCCGCAAGTTGATCACCAAAACATACATCAAGTGGATCACGTGATATCCCATTGTCACCACAGATAAGCACGGCAAGACATACATCAAGTGTTCTCAAACCCTTAAAGACTCAATCCGATAAGATAACTTAGAGGAAAACTCAATTCATCACAAGAGAGTAGAGGGGGAGAAACATCATAAGATCCAACTATAATAGCAAAGCTTGCGATACATCAAGATCATGCCATAGAGAGAACACGATAGAGAGATCAAACACATAGCTACTGGTACATACCATCAGTCCTGAGGGTGAACTACTCCCTCCTCGTTATGGAGAGTGCCCGGATGATTAAGATGGCACTGGTGAGGGATCCCCCCTCCGGCAGGGTGCCGGAACAGGCTCCCGAGAGGTTTTTGGTGGCTACAGAGGCTTGCGGCGGCGGAACTCCCGGTCTATCTTCGTATTCAATGGTTTTAGCGTATATGGGAATATATAGGTGAAAGAAGTCGGTCGAGGGAGCCACGAGGAGCCCACGAGATAGGGGCGCGCCCAAGGGGGTGGGCGCGCCCTCCTATCTCCTGGCCTCCTTGAAGCTTCCCTGGCTTGTACTCCAAGTCTCCCGGATCATGTTCATTCCAAAAATCACGCTCCTGAATGTTTCATTCCGTTTGGACTCCGTTTGATATTCCTTTTCTTCGAAACACTGAAATAGGCAATAGAACAGCAATATGGGCTGGGCCTGCGGTTAATAGGTTAGTCCCAAAAGTAATATAATAGTGTATAATAAAGCCCATAAACATTCAAAATAGATAATAATATAGCATGAATGCTTCATAAATTATAGATACGTTGGAGACGTATCAGTGGCTAGTAGTGTTGATTACATCTTGTAGTTGATTACTATATGGTTTATTTGGTGGAAGATTATATGTTCAGATCCATTATGCTATTTAATACCCCTCTTATCATGAGCATGATTATTATTTTTGAGTAGTTACTTTTGTTCTTGAGGTCATGAGAGAAATCATGTTGCAAGTAATCATGTGAACTTGATATGTGTTTGATATTTTGATAGTATGTATGTTGTGATTCCCTTAGTGGTGTCATGTGAACGTCGACTACATGACACTTTACCATATTTGGGACTAAGGGAATGCATTGTGGAGTAGCAATTAGATGATGGGTTGCCAGAGTGACAGAAGCTTAAACCCTAGTTTATGCGCTATTCCATGAGGGACCGATTGGATCCAAAAGTTTAATGCTATGGTTAGAATTTATTCTTAATACTTTTCTCGTAGTTGCAGATGCTTGCACGAGGGTTAATCATAAGTAGGAGGTTTGTTCAAGTAAGAACAACACCTAAGCACCGGTCCACCCACATATCAAATTATCAAAGTAGCGAACACAAATCGATCCAACATGATGAAAGTGACTAGATGAAATTCCCGTGTACCCTCAAGAATGCGTTGCTTATCATAAGAGACCGTTTTGGCCTGTCCTTTGCCTCAAAAGGATTGGGCTACCTTTCTGCACTTTTTTTACTACTATCATTACTTGCTCGCTACAAATTACCTTGCTATCAAACTACTCCGCTACTTACATTTTCAGCACTTGCAGACATTACCTTACTGAAAACTACTTGTCATTTCCTTCTGCTCCTCGTTGGGTTCGACACTCTTAATTACTTATTGAAAAGATCTATAGTTGATCCCCTATACTTGTGAGTCATAACACCTCCTAATCCAATTCCACTAGCATCACATTCAAGCTCCAAAGTCTTATTAAAATCAGGAAGTTGGAGTAAAGGAGCATGTGTCAACTTATCTTTCAATATCGTGAAGGCTTCTTCCTGTGCGGTACCCCAAACAAAAGGCACATCCTTCTTTGTAAGCTCATTGAGAGGTGCAGCAATGGTGCTGAAATCTCTGACAAAACGCATATAGAAACCAGCGAGGCCAAGGAAACTCCTCACTTGTGTGACAGTTTTGGGCTGCGGCCAACTCTCAATAGCTTCAATCTTGGCTTTATCAACTTCAATTCCCTGTGGAGTAACAACATAGCCAAGAAAATACACTCGGTCGGTGCAAAAGGTGCACTTCCCAAGGTTACAAACAAACATGCATCACATAGAGCAATAAAAACAACACGTAAATGTTCCTCCAAAGATCTGCTATAAATCAGTATATCATCAAAGTAAACCACCACAAATTGTCCAATGAAAGCACGTAAAACTTCGTTCATTAATCTCATGAAAGTACTAGGTGCATTAGTTAACCCAAAAGGCATGACTGACCACTCATATAATCCAAACTTAGTTTTAAATGTTATTTTCCATTCATCTCCCATTTTCATATGAATTTGTTGGTATCCACTACGCAAATCAACTATGGAGAATATTTTAGAGCCACTCAATTCATCAAACATATCATCTTGCCTAGGAATAGGATGACGATAACGAATAGTGATATTATTAATGCCTCTACAATCAACACACATACGCGATGTACCATCCTTTTTCAGCACTAGAATAATAGGAACAACACAAGGACTGAGGGATTGGCGTATATGACTTTTGTCGAGCAGCTCCTATACTTGACGCATAATCTCCTTCGTCTCCTCTGGATTGGTACGGTATGGTGCACGGTTGGGTAGCGATGCACCAAGAATTAACTCAATCTAATGCTCAATCCCTTGAATAGGTGGTAATCTCGGTGGCATGTCTTGTGGAAAGACGTCAGCAAACTCCTGCAAAATGTTACTAACAACAGGAGGCAAAGAGGAAGGCACATCCTCAAATGAAAATAATGCCTATTTGCACACAAAGCATAGCAAACAGATTTGCTGAAATCTAGATCATCAATATCAGGTTTGGTGGCAAGTAAACATGCACTTCTCAATTTAATTTCAGAAGTAACACTAGATGGTTTATTATTAGGCTTCATTTGTTGCTTTATTAGCTCTATTAGTATCATCTTTCAAAATGGAATCAGGAGACAAAGGAAGCAAAGTAATATGTTTATCCTTATGAACAAGAGTATATTGATTGTTTCTACCATGGTGTATAGATTTTTTATCAAATTTCCATGGTCTACCAAGTAATAAGGAACATGCTTGCATGGGTACCATAATCATCATATGAAGAGATACTAAAATGCACACGAACAATACGTGTTACCTTAACCTTGTCGCTGTTGTTGAACCATTGGATGTAGTAAGGATGTGGATGTGGTCTTGTGGTGAGAGATAGCTTCTCCACCATCTCCATGCTAGCCAAGTTGTTGCGGCTGCCTCCATCAATGATGACGCGAATAGAATGTTCCTTCTAAACTCCCTTTGTATAGAACAAATTATGCCTCTGATTTTTCTTAGCTTGTGTGACCACAAAACACGTTGAGCAATTAAACTTTCATATCTGTCAGCATCTTCATCAGCCATTATTGCGTCTCATGATCAGAATCATCTCCACTGTGTTCTTCACTTGTAATAAGAGTCAAAGTCTCCTTATAATAGTCACTTGCAGACTCAAACCCACCATCCTTAGTAGCAATCATAACACGCGGAGATTGGCATTCTCTCGCACAATGACCTCTACCCTTACAACAACGACAAATAATATCATGTGTGCGGCATGTTGATGCCATGGATGAAAAAGAGCTCGGTGCAGGCCCGGTAGGTGTAGCTTGGCAAATAGTGGTGGTAGTGCCTGCTTTCGTGTATTACGGCTGGAGGTGGCAGCTGACGGAGATGCCGGTGCAGCAGAACGTGTGGAAGTAGAAGATGCACGCGGTGTCCATGATGAAGGTCGACCTGCAGAAAAGTTAGTCTGCGCAATTGTCTGTCGATCCTGCACTTCATGTTCAGCTTTGCAAGCAAGACGGAATAAACGAGTGATATTGTTATACTCCTTATACTCTAAAATGGTCTGAATCTCTCTATTTAATCCAACCATAAAACATGCAATCATAGCTTCATTATCCTCAACAATACCACATCTAATCATGCTAGTTTGTAATTGTTGATAATACTCCTCTACATAATTTTTTCCTTGTCTCAAACGCTGCAGTTTTTGAAGTAATTCACATTGATAATATGATGGAACCCAACGAGTATGCATTGAAGTTTTCAAAGCAGCCCAAGTAGTATGGATATTATCATGATATAATCTACAATCTTCGACCACCAAATAGAAGAAAAACTAGTGAATTCACAAACAACAGCAACACACGTCTATCCTCAGGATATTGTAAGCATGTGAAACATTTTTCAGTTTCTAACTGCCAAGTAAGATATACATCAGGAATGTATCTACCCTCAAACAATGGAATATTCAATTTTAGTATACGAATATGGTCATAATCTCGTACCTGAGGTGCTACTGCAGCCCTACCGTTGTGACTATAAGCATGAGGACGACCTGGTGGTGGTGGTGCTGGTGGTTGCACTTAGTTCTGATTTTGATCAACCTCATCCTCGTAATAGTCCTCCACCTCTGCAGTAGCAACAGGAGCTACAGAAGCATCAACAACAGTAGCAGCTGCACCAAAAGTTTGTCCTGGCTCAAAAGGAACACACTGCACTCGCCCTGCTAGATCGCGACGTCGAGGTGGTTGTTGATGTTGTTGCAATGGTGCAGCAGACACGGTGGTGGTTATGGTAGACGTGCGAGTACTTCATTGAACTTGGCTTCCAACTTGGTGTCAATTGTCTTCTCAATGCCATCCAACTTATGCAGGAGATGGAACCGAACATCCTGATATGCACTTGATATATGTAGAAAAAATTTGTGGATTGTTTAATCTTGCAGGTTTACTCGGAGATGAAGTTATGAAGAAGGTTTTCCCTTTATCTTTGAAGGGAAAATCATTGGCATGGTATAGGCTATGTGATGATATTGGATCTTGAATTGGAATCATTTGAAATTGGAGTTCCATCAAAAAAATTATCATATGCATCTAGTTCATCGTGATCGGAATTATATATATAATTTTTGGCCTCGTGAAGGAGAAAGTATCACTCTAGCTTGGGGGAGGCTTAAGTCAATGTTATATTCATGCCCCAATCATGAGATCTCAAGAGAAATTATTATCCAGAACTTTTATGCTCAGCTTTCTCGTAATGATCAAACCATGCTTGATACTTCTTGTGCTGGTTTTTTGATGATGAAGACTATTGAATTCCGGTGGGATCTTTTGGAAAGAATTAAATGCAACTCTCAAGATTGGGGACTCGATGAAGGTAAATAGTTAGGTATTAAACTTAAGTATGATTGTGTTAAATCTTTTATGTATACCGACGCTTTTCAAAAGTTTAGCACTAAATATGGACTTGACTTTGAGATAGTAGCCTCCTTTTGTGAATCATTTTCTACTCATGTTGATCTCCCTAAAGAGAAGTGGTTTAAATATCACCCACCTATTAAATAAGAAATTAAAGAACCGGTACCAGTTAAACAAGAAACTATACTTTATAATGTTGATCCAGTTGTTCCTTCTGCTTATATTGAGAAACCACCTTTCCCTGTTAGGATAAAGGAACATGTTAAAGTTTCAACTGTGGTTAACAAAAGCTATATTAGAACACCTAAACCTGATGAACAAATTAAAGTAGAACCTAGTGATGTCTACTACACAACCTTCTTCTTGTAGACGTTGTTGGGCCTCCAAGTGCAGAGGTTTATAGGACAGTCGAAAATTTCCCTCAAGTGGATGACCTAAGGTTTATCAATCCGTGGGAGGCGTAGGATGAAGATGGTCTCTCTCAAGCAACCCTGCAACCAAATAACAAAGAGTCTCTTGTGTCCCCAACACACCCAATACAATGGTAAATTGTATAGGTGCACTAGTTCGGCGAAGAGATGTTGTACAAGTGCAATATGGATAGTAGATATAGGTTTTTGTAATCTGAAAATATAAAAATAGCAAGGTGACTAATGATAAAAGTGAGCATAAATGGTATTGCAATGCTAGGAAACAAGGCCTAGCGTTCATACTTTCACTAGTGCAAGTTCTCTCAACAATAATAACATAATTGGATCATATAACTATCCCTCAACATGCAATAAAGAGTCACTCCAAAGCCACTAATAGCGGAGAACAAACGAAGAGATTATGGTAGGGTACGAAACCACCTCAAAGTTATCCTTTCTGCTCGATCTATTCAAGAGTCCGTAGTAAAATAACACGAAGCTATTCTTTCCATTCAATCTATCATAGAGTTCATACTAGAATAACACCTTAAGACACAAATCAGCCAAAACCCTAATGTCACCTAGATACTCCAATGTCACCTAGATACTCCAATGTCACCTCAAGTATCCATGGGCATGATTATACGATATGCATCACACAATCTCAGATTCATCTATTCAACCAACACAAAGTACTTCAAAGAGTGCCCCAAAGTTTCTACCGGAGAGTCAAGACGAAAACGTGTGCCAACCCCTATGCATAAGTTCACAAGGTGAACCCGCAAGTTGATCACCAAAACATCATCAAGTAGATCACGTGAATATCCACTTGTCACCACAGATAAGCACGACAAGACATACATCAAGTGTTCTCAAATCCTTAGAGACTCAATCCGATAAGATAACTTCAAGAGGAAAACTCAATTCATCGCAAGAGAGTAGAGGGGGAGAAACATCATAAGATCCAACTATAATAGCCAAGCTCGCGATACATCAAGATCGTATCACCTCAAGAACACGAGAGAGAGAGAGAGAGAGAGAGAGATCGGACACATAGCTACTGGTACATACCCTCGGCCCCGAGGGTGAACTACTCCCTCCTCGTCATGGAGAGTGTCGGGATGATGAAGATGGCCACCTGTGATGGATTCCCCCTCCGGCAGGGTGCCAAAATGGGTTTTTGGTGGCTATAGAGGCTTGTGGCAGCAGAACTCCCGATCTATTGTTCGCTTCGATGTTTTTAGGGTATATGGGAATATATAGGCAAAAGAAGTCGGTCGAGGGAGTCATGAGGGGCCCACGAGAGTGGAGGGCGCACCCCCCTATCTCGTGGCCTCCTCGAAGCTTCCCTAGCTTGCACTCCATGTTCCCTAGATTGCTTCTGTTCCAAAAATAACTTTTCCGAAGGTTTCATTCCATTTGGACTCCGTTTGATATTCCTTTTCTTCGAAACACTGAAATAGGCAAGAAAACAGCAATATGGGTTGGGCCTCCGGTTAGTAGGTTAGTCCCAAAAATGATATAAATGTGTAAAGTAAAGCACATAAACATCCAAAACGGGTAATATAATAGCATGGAACAATCAAAAATTGTAGATGCGTTGGAGATGTATCAAGCATCCCCAAGCTTAATTCATGCTCGTCCTCGAGTAGGTAAATGATAAAAACACAATATTTGATGTGGAATGCTACCTAGCATAATTCTCAATGTAATTTTCTTTATTGTGGCATGAATGTTCAGATCCAAATGATTCAAAATAAAAGTTCATATTGACATAGAAATAGTAATACTTCAAGCATACTAATCAAAGCAATCATGTCTTCTCAAAATAACATGGCTAAAGAAAGTTCATCCCTACAAAATCATATAGTTAGGCTATGTTTCATTTTCATCACACAAAATACTCCCATCAAGAACAACCCCAATTTCAGCCAAGCAATTGGTTCATACTTTTTAATGCGCTTCAGCCTTTTTCAACTCTCACGCAATACATGAGCGTGAGCCATAGATATAGCACTATGGATGGAATAGAATATGATGATGGAGGTTGTGTGGAGAAGACAAAAAGGAGAAAGTCTCACATTGATGAGGCTAATCAATGGGCTATGGAGATGCCCATCAATTGATGTCAACATGAGGAGTAGGGATTGCCATGCAACGGATGCACTAGAGCTATAAATGTATGAAAGCTCAACAAAAGAAACTAAGTGGGTGTGTATCCAACTCGCTTGCTCACGAAGACCTAGGGCATTTTGAGGAAGCCCATCGTAGGAATATACTAGCCAAGTTCTATAATGAAAAATTCCCACTAGTATATGAAAGTGACAACATATGAGACTCTATATATGAAGAACATGGTGCTACTTTGAAGCACAAGTGTGGAAAAAGAGATAGTAACATTGCCCCCTTTTTAATTTATATTTTTTTTGGGCCTTTCTTTTTTTTCTTTTTGGCCCTTCCTTTTTTCTTTTTCTTTTTTTTTTCTTTGGCCTTTCTTTTTTTGGCCTTTTTTTATTTGGGGACAATGCTCTAATAATGATGATCATCACACTTTTATTGATTTACAACTCATGAATTACAACTCAAAACTAGAACTAGATATGACTCTATATGAATGCCTCCGACGGTGTACCGGGATGGGCAATGAATCAAGAGTGACATGTATGAAAATTTATGCATGGTGGCTTTGCCACAAATATGATGTCAACTACATGATCATGCAAGGCAATATGACAATGATGATGCGTGTCATGATGATGAACGGAACGGTGGAAAGTTGCATGGCAATATATCTCGGAATGGCTAAGGAAATGCCATAATAGGTAGGTATGGTGGCTATTTTAAGGAAGATATAAGGAGGTTTATGTGTGATAGAGTGTATCGTATCACGGGGTTTGGATGCACCGGTGAAGTTTGCACCAACTCTCAAGGTGAGAAAGGGCAATGCACGGTACCGAAGAGGCTAGCAATGATAGAAAGGTAAAAGTGCATATAATCCATGGACTCACATTAGTCATAAAGAACTCATATACTTATTGCAAAAGTTTTATTAGCCCTCGAAGCAAAGTACTACTATGCATGCTCCTAGGGGGGAGGTTGGTAGGAGTTAACCATCGCGCGCCCCGACCTCCACTCAAGGGAAGGCAATCAAAAGAGCACCCTATGCAATAAATTTGTCACACAACTTTTACCATACGTGCATGCTACGGGACTTGCCAACTTCAACACAAGTATTCCTTAAATTCAAAATCACCCAACTAGCATGACTCTAATATCACTACCTCCATATCTCAAAACAATTATCAAGTATCAAATTAATCATAGCATCCAATTCACTTTCTATGATAGTTTTTATTATACCCAACTTGGATGCCCACCATTCTAGGACCAATTTTATAACCATAGAAAATACCATGCTGTTCTAAGAGACTCTCAAAATGATATAAGTGAAGCATGAGAGACTAACAATTTCTACAAAATTAAGCCACCGCCGTGCTCTAAAAGATATAAGTGAAGCACTAGAGCAAAAACTATCTAGCTCAAAAGATATAAGTGAAGCACATAGAGTATTCTAATAAATTCCAATCAAGTGGGCTTCTCCCAAAAGGTGAGTACAGCAAGGATTATTGTGGAAAACTAAAAAGCAAATACTAATATCATACAAGACGCTCCAAGCAAAACACATATCATGTGGCGAATAAAAATATAGCTCCAAGTAAAGTTACCCATGGATGAAGACGAAAGAGAGGATGCCTTCCGGGGCATCCCCATGCTTAGGCTCTTGGTTGTCCTTGAATATTACCTTGGGGTGCCTTGGGCATACCCAATCTTAGGCTCTTGCCACTCCTTATTCCATAGTCCATCGAATCTTTACCCAAAACTTGAAAACTTCACAACACGAAACTCAACAGAAAACTCGTAAGCTCCGTTAGTATAAGAAAATAAATCCACCACTTAGGTACTGTTGTGAACTCATTCTAAATTCATATTGGTGTAACATCTAGTGTATTCCAACTTGTCTATGTTTCATACCGTCCGATACTACTCATGGATTCATCAAAATAAGCAAACAACACATAGAAAACAGAATCTGTCAAAAAGAGAACAGTTTGTAGTAATCTGTATCAAACGTATACTTATGGAACTCCAAAAATCCTACCAAATTAGGAAGTCCTACAAAATTTGTGTAAAAATACAGATCAAAAATAATCAGATCAGAAGCACGTTTCTGTGAATTATCAAAACTAATTTACTGGGTGAAAAAGTTTCTGATTTTCAGCAGGATCAACACAACTATCACCGTAAGCTATCCTAAAGGTCTTACTTGGCACTTTATTGAAACAAAAGCTATAAAACATGATTACTACAGTAGCATAATCATGTGGACACACAAAAACAGTAAGGTTAAATATTGGGTTGTCTCCCAACAAGCACTTTTCTTTAATGCCTTTCTTGCTAGGCGTGATGATGACAATGATGCTCACATAAAAGATAAGGATTGGAAAAAAAAGGGAGCATCATGAAGCATATGACTAGCACATTTAAATCTAACCCACTTCCTATGCATAGGGATTTTTTGAGCAAACAACTTATGGGAACAATAATCAACTAGCATAGGAAGGCAAAACAAGCATAGCTTCAAGATTTTCAACACATAGAGAGGAAACTTGATATTATTGCAATTCCTACAAGCATATGTTCCTCCCTCATAATAATTTTCAGTAGCATCATGAATGAATTCAACAATATAACCAGCTCCTAAAGCATTCTTTTCATGATCTACAAGCATCGAAAATTTACTACTCTCCACATAAGCAAAATTCTTCTTATTCGGAATAGTGGAAGTATCATAAGAGAATTGAATACTATAAATTGTTTCCACATTAAAAGTGTAATGTTCAGAAAAAAGGTAATCATGACAAGTTTTATAAATATAATCATCACTACTTTTTATAGCATAAGTTTTATCACAATAATCATCATAAGTAGCAACTTTATTCTCATCATAATCGATTGAAACCTCTTCCAAGATAGTGGAATCATCACTAAATAAAGTTGACACTCTTATAAATCCACTTTCATATTCATCACAATAAAATTCAACATCCTCCAAAATAGTGGGATCGCTACTTCCTAAAGTTGACACTCTTCCAAACCCACTTTCATCAATATAATCATCATAGGTAAGAGGCATGCTATCATCATAACAACTTTGCATATCAAAACTTGGGAGGCTAAAAATATAATCTTCATTAAACGTAGCATCCCCAAGCTTGGGACAAACATTAATTTCAGCAAATATATTCTCAAATATTTCATCCTCAGCAAACATAGCTTCCCCAAGCTTGGGCCTTTTCATATCATAAGCATAATCACTCTCATCATTAATAGTATGGATAGCACCAATAGTATAGCAATTATCATCATCACAATGAGTAGTAGGAGCAACATCATTTGGGAGAGATACCTTTTTACCTTTGTTGCTCCTTCTTTTCTTTTTCTTCTTCACATTATGTGTGGGTTCAACCTTCTTCTTCGAGCTCCTTATAGATGAGATTGGTTGAATAGAAAGCTCCTCCTTGTTACCTGATTCATCATAAGAAATAATAGGAGGATATTGGGAAGTCTCTTCCTTTCATTAGTATTCTCTTCATCTTCTATTTGTTTTCTTTTCTTTAGGTAATTGGCAATATAAGGATTTTTAATGCAATTCACTGCACAATACAAATAAATTTCTTCTAGATCAATATCAAGAAAATTCTCAAGATTAAATTATGGAATATGCTTAGTTGCATGTTTCAATTCTTCATAACCCAAAAGCAAACTAAGTTCATTATGATGTGCAAGGGAAATCAAAACATCACAATTTTTGGACATGATACGATCATGAAACAATTTGCATCGGAGATTTAAATGACCATGTTCATTGCAAAGTTCACAAGTACGGCGGAGATATTTTAAATTTTCAGCACTAACATTAAGCCTTTCTTGCAACCATTTGGTTTCTAAATGCTTATGCCTCTTGCAATATCTGTTTTCCCTATCTGGTGTGTACTTGCAAATCCAATGCTCTCCACAAAAATCGACATGTTTATAGGAAACATTTTCATCATAACTAGTGCAATCATCATTAAAAGTGCAATCATCAGTAGTACTATGGATATTCAAAGAGTTCATACTAACAACATTGCAATCATGCTCATCATTCAAAGATTTAGTACCAAGCATTTTAATGCATTCTTCTTCTAGCAAATGAGCACAATTTTCCTTTCCATCATACTCACGAATGATATTAAAAAGATGAAGCATATGAGACAAACTCAATTCCATTTTTTGTAGTTTTATTTTATAGACTAAACTAGTGATAAAACAAGAAACAAAAAGATGATATACCTTCAAGCACTCACCTCCCCGGCAACGGCGCCAGAAAAGAGCTTGATGTCTACTACACAACCTTTTTCTTGTAGATGTTGTTGGGCCTCCAAGTGCAGAGGTTTGTAGGACAGTAGCAAATTTCCCTCAAGTGGATGACCTAAGGTTTATCAATCTGTGGGAGGCGTAGGATGAAGATGGTCTCTCTCAAGCAACCCTGCAACCAAATAACAAAGAGTCTCTTGTGTCCCCAACACACCCAATACAATGGTAAATTGTATAGGTGCACTAGTTCGGCGAAGAGATGGTGGTACAAGTGCAATATGGATAGTAGATATAGGTTTTTGTAATCTGAAAATATAAAAACAGCAAGGTGACTAACGATAAAAGTGAGCATAAACGGTATTGCAATGCTAGGAAACAAGGCCTAGGGTTCATACTTTCACTAGTGCAAGTTCTCTCAACAATAATAACATAATTGGATCATATAACTATCCCTCAACATGCAATAAAGAGTCACTCCAAAGCCACTAATAGCGGAGAACAAACGAAGAGATTATGGTAGGGTACGAAACCACCTCAAAGTTATCCTTTCTGCTCGATCTATTCAAGAGTCCATAGTAAAATAACACGAAGCTATTCTTTCCATTCAATCTACCATAGAGTTCATACTAGAATAACACCTTAAGACACAAATCAACCAAAACCCTAATGTCACCTAGATACTCCAATGTCACCTCAAGTATCCATGGGCATGATTATACGATATGCATCACACAATCTCAGATTCATCTATTCAACCAACACAAAGTACTTCAAAGAGTGCCCCAAAGTTTCTACCGGAGAGTCAAGACGAAAACGTGTGCCAACCCCTATGCATTAGTTCACAAGGTGAACCCGCAAGTTGATCACCAAAACATACATCAAGTAGATCACGTGAATATCCACTTGTCACCACAGATAAGCACGACAAGACATACATCAAGTGTTCTCAAATCCTTAAAGACTCAATCTGATAAGATAACTTCAAGAGGAAAACTCAATTCATCACAAGAGAGTAGAGGGGGAGAAACATCATAAGATCCAACTATAATAGCAAAGCTCGCGATACATCACTACAAAAAAATACACTTCCGTGATGATACATGTTTGTCACAGTAGGTCGCGTTTTTTGTCCCGCATGTACATCCATGAAGATTTTATGACAGAATCAAGATAGTCATACCTGTGTTGTCGTAGAAGTGTTCCATGACATTACCAAAATTATCATCACGGAAGTGTCCACTTCCATGACGATAAATCGCGCGTCACAGAAGTGCTTTCGTCAAGGGTGACCGACACGTGGCATCCACCGTAACGGAACACCGTTAAGCTATCGGGTCCAGTTTTGGATCCGATAACCCGTTAACAGCCCCGACCAATGGGGATTTTCCACGTGTAAAATCATCATTGGCTGGAGGAAACACGTGTCGACTCACCGTTGGGACAGATGTCATCCACTCATTGGACCGAAGGCGCCTATGATACGGCGCCACGTGGCACGACCCAACAGAGGCCCATTCGTGTGAAAAGGCTGGCCCGTTTGACTTGGTCAAAAGGTGGTGGGCCGGCCCACGGAGAGCCTGTTAACGGCATGTTCACATATAGCCCATTTATAGCCCGCTAACCCAGGGCCCGTTACGATCTCTCCGAATTAGGCCCAGTAGTGTCATCTGGGCCGTCCAATATGATTCCAGCCCGTTTTCACTTCCGGCCCATGTGTGGCCCGTGACTTCTTTCGGCCCATATGAGGCCCTTTGTAACTCTTGGCCCATTAACGGTCTGTGGTGAAACTGGCCCGTAATGAATAGTGTATCACTTTATACCCATTAACGGCCCGTTATTCCATTGGGTCGTTTCCAGCCCAAGTTATATTTCGGCCTTCTCAGGGCCCATTGATTCTTCGGCTCATTTGTAGCATTCGGTTACATACGGCCCGTTATTGTTATTTTGTGGGCCAAATTCAGCCCGTCGTTATAGTCGGCCCGTTTGCAGACCGTTAATACGTTGGGCCGTTTTCATGTCAAAAAACCCATTGGGTTGTCTTCATAGAGTTATCAAATACGGCCTATTAACGGCCCGTTATGGTCCACGAATAGTATGGCCCATGATTGGCGAAATGATGATACGCTCCGTAGAAGGCCCATGGATCCTACGGCCCATATGAGGCCCATGGATAGTATGGCCCGTAGAAGGCCCATGGATCGTACGGCCCGTAGAAGGCCCATGGACCCTACGGCCCATAGAAGGCCCATGAATCCTAAGGCCCATATAGAAGGCCAATGGATCATGTGGCCCGTATAGAAGGCCAATGGATCCTACGGCCGGAAGAAGGCCCATGGATCATACGGCCTGCAGGAGGCCCATGGTTACAACAGTCCGTGTGTTGCCATGATTATTTTGGCCTAGTTGCCAAAAATAGGCTATTGTGGCCACTAGAAAAACACAGAAAAAGAACTGCATTGACTACAAGCAAACAACTAAACAAGACAATAAGGAAATAAATAAGCAAGCAATTAACGCTAGCCTATTACCACTATTACACATATTACATCCATTGGGCATCAAAGTTCGCCACCAGTGCAAATATAGGGAACAAAGCAACATATTACATACACTGGCCGTCAAAATTGGCCACCAGTGCAAATAAACACAGCAGCAAAACAAGAGCATAACTGAAACAACTTCAGAAGAGCTCAAGAAATGTTATCCTGGGTATCTGCCATGCTAGCAATAAGCTTAGCAAGCTTATTAGCTTTGTCCTGTTTGGCGCTAAAATCCTCCAATGCTTGATGTTGCACCAGAAAGTATGCATCTGAATGCTCCAGGGACTTCCGCAGTCCTTCCGCTTCTTGTCACAGCACAGCTAATCGATGTCTTTCAGCTTGTAGTTGAGACTCAAGAAACCGAACTGATTCAGACAGTGAGTTTGAATAGCTTGTGCAAGCGGTAGTGGCCAGTAACTCGAATACTAAACCAAGATAGGACTTTGGGGTTGTCTCGTTGTCTTCAAGATAGTCTTCCTTAGCTGTTTTATCAGCTTTGTTGGAGACCAACAAGGATGTGTCACTATCCTGAACCTTATCTGCATTACTTCCTTTACCATTGCTTAATAAGGCACTCTTCCCCAATATTCTGTCAGCATTCTAAAAGAAGAAACAAGCAGACACATAACAAGTTTAGCATGTACTAGTATATGAAACTCATTTCGGTGAACCAGTTCATTAGTATGGTGGACAGGATTAAACTACCAAGTCTTCTATTGCCAAGTACTAGTACATAATAAAAGCATCAAACAAACATATATCCATGTCCTATGGTCACTGCATTGTCTTGCCAAATCAAAATAGAGACACAGTTCAAATCATATCAGTTCAAGACAAAGCAACAGTGAAAGAATACAAAGTGTGGGAAACTACATGGCACAACAAGATTTCAGATGGGTACCACGGGTCTACATGTACAACAACACTATTGGCTCTGTTGTGATGCTAGTAATGTGCATGATATGAAAGTCAACTATATACACAATTGAAATTGAAATCAACAGAGCTATTGATAAGAGCAAACATGTTAAAGAAACATGCGTGAACATACCTGCTGTGCCATTGGAGTTTTGATCGGATCCTTCAATTTAAAAATAAGTTTGTATGAGTAAATATAGTGATACAAGAGCAAATCAATCATAGTTAAAAAAAGGCGCGCCTAAGCAAGCGCTTAAGCGCGCCTAGGCTCTAGGCGTTGGCAAAACGTATTGCGCATAACTACGCTTAATATGTGCATAACTGCGCATAAGCATGCGCTTTGGTCAGTAAAGCGCAAGGCGGTGGCAAAACGCATAATTAACGTCTAGCGCTTTTTTGAAGTATGATAGCAATGGAATCTTAAATTAGAACAGTTTTTCTTCAGGTTTAGGCACTTGTTCTACATGAACAGAGTACAGTAAGATGCAAGAATATAATACTTAAAAATAGAAAATGAGCTCATAGACCTTACCACATTCTTGCTTCGGGACCAGTACAGAACAAGGTATTCCTAGTCATCGTCTAGTAAATGTGTCTCAGGAGAACGTAAGGGAATTTGATGAGTTTCTTTGTCGGTGAAGTACGTTTTCTTCAGGTAATTTCGATACTGCCACCAAGCATTCTTGAAGATAGCAGAGGTATTAGCACAGGTTACCTCATCCTGAGTTTCCAAATCGGTCCTTCTCTATAGAGAAAATGGGAAAATTTGTTGTATTATAACCATCATGGAGGTAGGACGTATGGTACAAAGCAAAGTAATTACCATGAATAACATTACTTACACATAACTCCTGGACAAACACCTGCAACTGGCATTTTCCTTCATCTTCAGTATAATATTTCCAAGATGGGAAGATACGCACATACGATTTAACAACATCAAATGCGATAGATGCTAAAATACGACTAGCTGGTTGTGCTTCCTCCACAGGAATAGGCGTACTAACTGGTGGACTTGGGGTTCGCCGTGATAGTACTGGCCCTTTGGGCACAGGAGTTGCCTTACTAACTGCTCTTGTTTGGGAGCTCTATGGTGGAGATGGTGTTGTGTCAACAAGAACTGGGTTACTATCGACTGGGGTTGGGGTTAGATTGGGTGAAGCCGGTTCTCTGTCCATCGCAATAGAGGTACAATCTGTGAGAGTTTGGGTTATGTGTGGTAGGGCTGGTTCTTGTGCATGTACAACCGGGGTGCTATCTCCACCAAGAGGTAGCACTATTTTATTTGAAGACCGTGTTTTTATTCCGCTAGATACTAGCATCACCCGCTCCAATTCAAATGGCTGATAAACAGGAAACATAGTTGAATGTACAAACGTTGTATGAGAGACAGATGCAATAGATAGTGTGGAAAAAAGAGGGCGTGAAATATTTGACATTTATATTGTTTAACTAAAACGGATAGCATGACATAATTTCACATATATGATGTCTATCTAAACTGGATAGCATAGCATAACGTAATTCAAAGATATGATGAATAACTAAACAGGATCGCATGACATAATTCACCTACATGTTATCTAAGTAATCAGGATTGCATCATTTAATTCACATATGTGATTTATATGCTAAACAGAGGGCATTCGATATGATGTCTGAACTAAGAACATGGTGTTGAATATTGTGTATATGATGTCTAAAATATGCAATGCAAGATACCATATGCATGATATGAGCAGTATAACCGTGCCAAGTTAGAGCATACACCTCAGTGGGGGAATAGGACTGGTCATCTGTCTCTGAATCCATCTCTGAGGAGCTATCAGGATCCAACAAGAGATCTGCTTCGACAGGTAGCATTGTCTGCTCTGAAGGCCTTGTTTTCACTCCAGATTTTTCCATCTCCCACCCAAATGGCTGATTCACATGAAGAGTAGTTTAATGTACAAATATTGTCGACTAATGGAAATGTAATGAAGAAAAGGATGGGCAAGATATCATTCAAATATATGATGCCTGGTTAAACGGGGTGGCATTGCACATTTCACATATATTACGGCTGGCTAAAAGACATGAAACTGCATAATTACCATATATGATATAGAAACTAAACAGGTGGCATTACAGAACATGTCTAAACTAAGCAGATGACATATATGATGTCAAAAGTAGGCACTGCAAGGCAACATATGCATGATATGACTAACATCATCATGCCAAGGTAGAGCAAACACCTTGGGGGGTAAATAGGAGTGGTCAGCGGTGTCTGAATCCGCCTCAAAACAGATATCTTCCTCTGGATTACAATCTGGAGAGGGGTGGGGAGGGTTTGCCATTGAACCCACCATGGAGCGATGTTTGCATGACATTGTATTGCCACGCAAAACTCTTCTCGTTTTCTCTACATGTTCAACATGACTGTGTACAATATCTGACATGCATACGAAAAAAATATGGTGAGATTATGTAAGGAGAGCATGCAGAAATTTAGAGTGATGGTAACAACTGGTGGATGGATCCAAAAATAATGATAGCAGGTTGATGATTGCTTTAAATTAATAAAAAGACAAATGATGATTGCTTTACTATTTGTTTCCCACCCAAGATGAACAACATATGCATACCCTAGGTGAACCAGATATTAGACAGACATACTATTCATTACTGCCTCGATATGTGCCCCACAACTAATTTAGAACTCAAGTTTGAACATTAATTTGGACCTGACTTGGGAGTCCAAGAGTTGAACAGGATGATAAAGTAGCAGGTAATTTTAAGCAATGCATAACATAAGCAGAAACAAAAGAGTGCGACCTCTCTTGTGGACCCGTGTACTCCTCAGGTTCATCTGCTGAGTCGATGATGGTGATGCCGTTGCGGTGGGTGCCGGCGGCAGGGAAGGAGATCTGAGGTGGCGAAAGACGGTTAGGAGTCATGATGTCTGGTTTGGTGGATGCTTCTGTCGATGGAGCAGCTCAGGTGAGGTGGACGACGCCGCGGCAGGAGCAGGACAAACCACACAAAGTTCCCTTCGACACGTACATGTAACTGAAGTAATTCTGTAAGGGCTCATTTGGCTTGTATGATTCTTAAAACGCAGGGATAGGAAAAACACGAGAATAGGATAGGAAAATGCACATGGTAAACAAAGCATTTGTAAAACACATGATTTCTGTCAACTTGGGTGTTTGGTTTAGAGGAATTGGAAGAGCAGAGGAATGCAAAGAAACATGGCCAAAATAAAGTGAAACCATATGAAAGCGTGTACAGTTAGAATGTTATTCTGGCACTAATGCACTTGGTCTTCTTTTCATGCATAGGATTTTGAAAAGTAGGTCCAGGTGGATGTTTTGCTTCATTTCTTTCAACAAAATGCATGAATAATTGAATAGTAGAGTGCCATTGGAAAATTCCCTATTGCTATGTTTTTTCATTGAACCAAAATAGCCCTAATGGATCGACGTGAATGTATAGTAATAAGTGATGCAACAAGTGTACAACCTCTTTGCCATAGCCGTGTCGACCTCAGCATCATTGGGTTGGTCGCTGAAGCAGTTGAGGTAGAGGTGGATGTCCGAGGTGTGGAGGAAGATCTGAGGAATCTGTAGACGGCGTCCAGGGCACTGCTCTGTTGTGATGGATCGTTATCTCGTTGGAGTAGCTCTGATGAGCCGTAAGACGTCAAGGCTGAAGCAACACAAGATAGACATCGTCAATCTCAAGTGGGATTCTAATAGCATCTCCAATAGATGATGTAAAATGGATGTAAAATTTACATCACCAAAAACCACCTGACTACAATAGATGAGGTAAAAACTGTTGACTCTGAACTTAACTGTCGAAACTGAAATTTACTATGGAATCTGAATGCTACTGTCGGAACTGAACGCAATGGTAGCAGAGAGGCACTTGACATGTAATTTAGGGAGGGCCTGCAGTTCATCTTCAACCTGCACCCCCCTGAGCCGCCAGCCACCACCGGCAGAACCGCCGGCCCCAGCGCCACCTCGCCGCCCCGAAACAACTCCCCACCGCCGCCCCG
>NC_041383.1:458997230-459000071 GCF_002162155.2 Triticum dicoccoides
GGGTGGTTCTTCCTTAACTCTGGTGAGCCCCCCCCCAACCCCTGAAAATCGACTGACCCAAAAGTCGATTCAGTCAACTGAAGTGTGGCTAAATCGGAGCAGAGCAGCAGCACGAGTGAGGGGGAGAGCAGCAGCAGCAGCTGGGCGAGTGAGCGATCGAGCAAGAGCCGGAGCAGCAGCAGCAGCGCGAGCGAGCGAGCGAGAGTCGGAGCAGCAGTAGTAGATCCGGCTGGTATGGACACCGCCGCCGAAGGGGCCTCACACTGGAGGAGAGCCGCCATGGAGATGTCACCCGCGGCGCCGGCTTCAAGGTAGCCGCTCCATGGGGGTGCGGGATGGAGCGCCGTCATCGCCGGGAGGTCGAGTTAAGGAGAAGGTGCGATGCGATGAGTGTACAACCTCTTTGGTGGCGCCGAGTAGGCCTTGGCTTCGTCCGAGGAGTCGGTGAGGATGTTGTGGTTCCGGTGGAGCAGGTTAAGGCGGCGCTGTGGGGATGGAGCGGCTGTGATAGATGAGGCGATCGTTGGAGCAGCTCCTTGGAGGTGGAGGACGGGGCGGCTGAACCGGCGAGATGACAAGATGGACGATGGATCCTCATCCGGGGAGGTGGACGAGGGACGTTGAGCTATTGCGGTGGACGACATCGTCGGGGAAGAGGCTCCGACTGGGTAGCGATGAGGTGGCGGACGGAGGAGGGTGGGGTTTCGCGGCTGGAGCGGAGAGGTTATGGCGGCCTATGATTTTGAATGGCGAAAAGGGGGCGATGGGAGAGGGTGAAGCATGACTTAGGGACGCGCTTGTCCAAAATGTAGGGTGTGTTACAAAAGTATCCCCCCACCAATTTGAACTAGCAGCCCTTTCGGCTCAGGGTTAGAAGGGGATTTCGTGTGTCAGGATTTGGCAGGTGGAGGGAGTTTTCGCGCGCGTTGTAATTTCGGGATAGCAAGGCGCGGGTTGTGAAGGCGCCAGTTTTGGGAGCACGATATCTGAATTTTCGGGATATAACAAGACGCGGGTTGAATTTTAGGGACAAGCCTAACGTGTAGTAATATTTTACTTGTACGTACCAAATCAATTTGCACTTCCCTCAACCAAAAAAACAAAAAAAAGCTATTCACACCACACAAAGAGAGAGTCTTGCCTCGTTTTACTATACAAATGCTATTCAAAGCTACTCCCTCCTTCCATCTATATAGGGCCTAATGCGTTTTTCGATGCTAACTTTGACCAAATATTAGAGCAATAATATATGACATGCAACTTACACAAAGCACACCGTTAAATTCGTCTGTGAAAGGTTCTTTCAATGATATAATTTCCACATTGTGCATGTCATGTACTATTAATCTTGTCAATAGTCAAAGGCGGTCTTAAAAATCTCATTACGCCCTATATAGATGGAAGGAGGGAGTATGAATCCATGTTATGTCCGATTAAAATTTTTCGCTTGCTGTATAATGCATGTAACCTACTCATACCAACATTTTAGTGCATTCCAAATGTCTATACTACCGCTGCAATTCAAACTAAATTTGAATTCATTCCTCTATTTCAATAAGAATCTACAATCATGATTGTTGCCAACTTCAACCAGCATTCGTGTATTACCTTAATAACACACCACATGATTACTATAGAGATAGATATGAACTATGTGTACTACATGAACTCGAATTCTATTTTTTGAATACACTTGATGTTGATTCCAAATAATAGTACATTTGATGTACTAACTATATATTCATAATCTAAACCATGTTCCATATGTACACCATGTTTATCACACAAAGTATAGTGCCCCGCCCCCTACATTATGACAAGTATTTAGACCTTAGTTGCAAAAGACACACATTAGCCCAAATTATAATCAATGTTCTACATTATGATATCTTCTTCAAGTATCTGTATCCACTTTTTTATAATGAATTATGATCTTTGTTCGTCTTTTACACCTTCACGATCTTCTTCTATTTGTAGCTAGCTAGAGCTAACTTTCTATCGTGCATGCACACGCCCGCCCCCCTCTCACCCACCCTTAGCATCCCCTCCATCGCGCACGTTCATTATTTCTCTTTAGGTCGTCCACCAACGGTATGTGTAAGACCCCGGCTCCTTCTTTCCGGCACACACCGGTCGATATACCTCTCTAGCCAAGTGTGCCTACAACAAACACATATATACTTCCCCTCTTCTCTTCTCACCGTCCATGCCCCCCTATGTCCAATACGATTCCACGCAGGTGCACACTCCCGCCCCTCTTTTCATTGATCGCATACTCGCACACTCCTCCCCCTCGAAATGGTAGGCCTCTCGCACCACCTCCTAGCCACACCCTCTCCCCCTGTCTGCCTCTCTGGACCTTATTTGCTTCTAACACATGCAGGCATGTATATGAACTGATCTCCCTACATATAGCCAGGTCGACTATAATTCGTTTTCACCAAGCATCGATACACTTACCTTGCTAGTTATGTCTCTCCTTTTCTCGGACACACGACGGTTGATCTTCCTACGTAGTTACGTATGCTTACCACAACCATATCTTCTCCCCTCATCATCCTTGAATACCTCCCGACCCGTCTCTCACACGCACGTGCATAGACAGACAGACATCCCCCGCCCTCTCTTATTGATATTGCACTCATACCCTCGGTTTGTCTAGCAGGCCTCTCCCACCATTTGTGAGACGCCACTCCACCACCAACCCTCCGACGCTCTACCTTTGTCTTTCTACCAACCTTATTCCTCTGCTACACATATCAATGGATGTCGATCGATCTCCCTCAATACATAGCTAGGTCTCTCTCCTTCCCCACACATATACTAGTCGATCGGTCTCTA
>NC_041383.1:459000529-459016159 GCF_002162155.2 Triticum dicoccoides
TAGGTAGGTATCCATGCCATGGAGAAAAACTGCACCTCTGCCCTCTCAAATTCCAGTAGGCCAGCCGCCTTGTATCTTTGACGTGGGCAAACACAAATTCGATGGCACTCTTTATCGATCGCGCAGCCACACACTTCATCCATGTTTTCAATTCTATCGATATCTCACGTCCATGACTCCGTTTCACACACATTGCGTATGTTACGTTTTTCTGATTGAGATATCATCAACACATTGCCTCTGTTTCGCACAAACCATCTTTGTCACACCCACCCACGTACGTACCTGCACCTAAAGAAGAAGTGCACGCAGGACGCACGAACTCACGTCTCGTTCCCGGTCACACCCACGCGGGTACACGGTGGAGTTCGTTTATGTACGAAAAGGCAGCCCACGTGATAATTTGACGCGTGTAGCGGTTGTTTACTTGAAGGAGGGTCAGGTACCACGCCTAGACGGAACAAAGTTCGACTTGACGCGTTAGCATTAAATAGTTATATACTCCTCAATGTCACGTACAGAATATAAAACGATTGCCATGGGGAAAATGGAAAAATGGGTTTCTCTCTCGTTACACCATCTCACACAAGGCCGTCATGGCCTCTCTCTCAGTGTTGGTCAGTGATCCGGCCGCATCATGTCCGCTGGCGGAAAGGGAGGATGTGCATCGTCTCTTCGTTCGACTGTGTTGAGGCAGCACGTCCCGAGTTGTGGTACCTGCCGTTCTCTTTGACCAAGCTTCGGCGCGGTAGGGCCTTCGCCACTTGCTCATTGCCGCAGTATGGGCAGATCCCAGCCGTCGGCGCCCTCCTAGTAACATCCCAACGACCCTCACGTACAGCTTCCTCCGGCCTTGCTCCACTGCTCATCTTCCCACGTTGCTGCATGTGGATCTTCTTTAGTTGTTTGCTTAAATTGTATCTCGGCCGGCGTACTTTCCATCTTGCAGTCTCGTCCTCAAACCATTTTTGATAAACTACCATGTGCTATCTTTCCCTTATTACATGGAACATGCTTCTTTTTTGTCGGCGTATGTGTCTTCAAATCGTGTTATTGGGCAATAATTGTTTCCTTTTGACTTCCTTTTGCAAACAGGGCTATCCATTTTCACCTTGTTGCTATTGCGACCTTTTGGTGAACTGCACAAATCACTTTTCTAAAGAGTGTTTTGTGCAGTTCCGCCAAAATGTCACACGGGCAACGTTTTTACATTTCTGTGGGACTGCGGAAAGGGAGATTGGTTTTGCTATCCTCCTCATCCAACTCCGTGCCTAATCTTCTCCAACAAGAAGTTAGTCCTAAAGAGAGATCGTAGAGGTGATCAGCTTCTACTTATGTGTGTTATGTTTCATCATCTAGTTCCACTATTATTGTAATCACATTGACTGGATATCTTTGCAAACAGGGATGGTTCGCTCGATTTTAGTGGAGCTGCACAAAATGATCAGATTGTGGTGTCCTTCATACTCCTCTTTTTTGGCTACAGAGCTGGGTGAAACTAGCTGCCAAGAAATGAACACTGTGCCAAGGAAATGGAGCCATGCCTACGAACAGCATCGATCAATTACATTTTTTTCTTTATTTGTACACCTTCTCACAACTTTGTCTTCAGTTGTGATGTGAATATTGGCGCTGATCTGTGAACCATTGAGATGCATTAGCCATGATAGTTTCATTTGTATTTGATGGAATGTTGTAACGAGATAATCTCGAGGCAAGACACATGAATCCTAAGTTGAAACCTTTTTTTCATGTGGAAACCAAAGTTGAAACCTTCATAGCATCATAGTACAATTTCATCAAAATTATGCGTACATATAAAAAAATTCCTGAAGGATTGATAGCAATGCCAGAAACAATTCAACTTCATTTCGCCAACATGTTGGACATTGTACATCCTTCATCCGGATCCACCTGCCATGCAGCAATATTGAGTGCACAACACAACTTCAGGGAAAGATTCACCCCGGTCGTTGCGCCGCAATAGTAATGACTAGTGAGCAGTCAAATCACAGAGCCCCACCTTCGCCACAGTAAGTTGCTCGGACGAAGCAAACATCATTTCTCTGTTCCTTGAATCCGCTGGTACTCCCATATTCCCACAGTAATAAGTTGCTCGGGCGAATCAATCATCTCTATATCCGCTCACGTGTGATGACCAGAGGAGCTATCCATTTAGATTGCATGTTAAAAAAATAAAGGTCGATAACTAATGCGGCAAACTTTCAAAAAAAATGCGGCACCTTGGGCCAACGCGGCCAGATCGCATTTTGCACGAGAAATTACACACCATGTTTCATTGACATGTGGTCCCATTCCAACATATCAGTGAGACGACGGTGAGCCCTTTTCTACTAGTATTTTTTAACGGACGTGTAGGCCGGGGCGCCTCTTCATGAACCGTGGCAAACTGGCAACCGCCCACCGACTCTTCGCCTTTCCCTCTCATTTTGGAACTGCTGTCGCATGCTCTTCCTCTCCCTCCTCCATTTTCCTTCAGCCCTTCACTCTTCCTTCTGCCATTGTTCGATCGTCTTCTCCATGGAGGGAACAGGCCGGAAACGACCCTGTTATTCTTGCCCCGATATGAAAGATGACATGGTGGAGGAACTCATTGATCGGTGTGACATCATCACCTCGGCTAGCATGGCAGGTTTGTTCAAGCCCATTCTCGACTCAACTAATAACATCATTCCAAGGAACCCAAGAGTCAAGGAGCGGTTTGATCTCCCCTATCTTCTTCGCCGTGACCCTGATGACTACTGGCGTGGGGACGATGGAGGCCTCGCCTTGTGCAAGTTGATGCCAACTTGATAATGATATGTATGATGTTAAGATGCCATCTCTTGAGGGCAAGGATTGGGCAGGCGCAAATGGAGATTGGGTTGTTTACATTGGGTCCAACTGCGAGTGGGAACTTGTGAATGTGTACAGTTGTGACCGGGTTCCACTTCCAAAAATCTCAGCAGACTGCCCAGAGGTTGAGCACACCGGTATTGTACGCACGTTCAAATACGATCATGGTGACTGTCTTCTATGGAAGATAGCAATTTGTCGAGTTCCCAACCGCTCTTGGAATTACAACAGCTATGAAGTTGTTGCTATCTTCGACAAGCTTGTTGTCGTCCTTCGTGGTTCGACTGGATGGATATTGCTCAAAAATCAGTTTCTATACACGGATGTGCACTGTGATGCAATTCAATACGAGGGCCTTGTGTTTGTTGCCACCACTCATGGCACTGTTTTTGCATGGAATCCTTATACTTTCGGTACGTTTGTCTTCCATCATAATTATAATTGTTTCATCCACATGCATGTGGGTTAGCAAGTTTCCCTTTACTAATTAACCTTCTTCTTGTGTTACCAAGGTCCTGTGAACATTCCACCACCTATACTTGAAAAATTTTATAACCAAGGGGGAGATTGATGGGGAACGTAGTAATCTCAAAAAAATTCCTACGTACACGCAAGATCATGGTGATGGCATAGCAACGAGAGGGGAGAGTGTTCATCCACGTACCCTCGTGGACCGTAAGCGGAAGCGTTATGACAACACGGTTGATGTAGTCGTACGTCTTCACGATCCAACCGATCCAAGCACCGAACGTACGGCACCTCCGAGTTCAGCACACGTTCAGCTCGATAACGATCCCCGGGCTCCGATCCAACAAAGCTTCGGGGATGAGTTCCGTCAGCACGACGGCGTGGTGACGATGATGATGCTCCACCGGCGCAGGGCTTCGCCTAAACTCTGCGACGATACGACCGAGGTGGAATATGGTAGAGGGGGGCACCGCACACGGCTAAGGAACAATCCGTAGATCAACTTGTGTGTCCATGGGGTGCCCCCTGCCCCCGTATATAAAGGAGTGGAGGAGGGGAGGGTCGGCCCTCTCTATGGCGCGCCCTAGGGGAGTCCTACTCCCACCGGGAGTAGGATTCCCTCTTTCCTAGTCCAACTAGGAGTCCTTCCATGTAGTAAGAGTAGGAGACAAGGAAGGGGAAGAGAGAAGGGAAGGAAGGAGGGGGTGCGGCCCCTCCCCCTAGTCCAATTCAGACTAGGCCATGGGGGGGGCGCGGCCTGCCCTAGGCAGCCCCTCTCTCTTTCCCGTATGGCCCAATAAGGCCCAATACTTCTCCCCGGCGAATTCCCGTAACTCTCCGGTACTCCGATAAATACCCGAATCACTCGGAACCTTTCCGAACTCCGAATATAGTCGTCCAATATATCGATATTTACGTCTCGACCATTTCGAGACTCCTCGTCATGTCCTCGATCTCATCCGGGACTCCGAACTCTTTCGGTACATCAAAACTTATAAACTCATAATAAAACTGTCATCGTAACGTTAAGCGTGCGGACACTACGGGTTCGAGAACTATGTAGACATGACCTAGAACCATTCTTGGTCAATAACCAATAGCGGGACCTGGATGCCCATACTGGTTCCTACATATTCTACGAAGATCTTTATCGGTCAAACCGCATAACAACATACGTTGTTCCCTTTGTCATCAGTATGTTACTTGCCCGAGATTTGATCGTCGGTATCCAATACCCAGTTCAATCTCGTTACTGGTAAGTCTCTTTACTCGTTCCCGTAATGCATCATCCCGTAACCAACTCATTTGGTCACATTGCTTGCAAGGCTTTATAATGATGTGCATTACCGAGAGGGCCCAGAGATACCTCTCCGACAATCAGAGTGACAAAACCTAATCTCGAAATACGCCAACTCAACATGTACCTTCGGAGACACCTGTAGTACTCCTTTATAATCACCCAGTTACGTTGTGACGTTTGGTAGTACCCAAAGTGTTCCTCCGGTAAACGGGAGTTGCATAATTCTCATAGTTACAGGAACATGTATAAGTCATGAAGAAAGCAATAGCAACATACTAAACGATCAAGTGCTAGGCTAACGGAATGGGTCATGTCAATCACATCATTCTCCTAATGATGTGATCCCATTAATCAAATGACAACTCTTTTGTCCATGGCTAGGAAACATAACCATCTTTGATAAACGAGCTAGTCAAGTAGAGGCATACTAGTGACACTATGTTTGTCTATGTATTCACACATGTATTATGTTTCCGGTTAATACAATTCTAGCATGAATAATAAACATTTATCACGAAATAAGGAAATAAATAATAACTTTATTATTGCCTCTAGGGCATATTTCCTTCAGTCTCCCACTTGCACTAGAGTCAATAATCTAGTTCACATAGCTATGTGATTTAACACCAATATTCACATCTGCATGTGATTAATACCCATAGTTCACATCATCATGTGATCAACACCCAAAGGGTTTACTAGAGTCAATAATCTAGTTCACATCGCTATGTGATTAACACCCAAAAGAGTACTAAGGTATGATCATGTTTTGCTCGTGAGAGAAGCTTAGTCAACGGGTCTGTCATATTCAGAGCCGTATGTATTTCGCAAATATTCTATATCCACAATGCTCTGCACGGAGCTACTCTAGCTAATTGCTCCCACTTTCAATATGTATCCAGATTGAGACTTAGAGTCATCTGGATTGGTGTAAAAGCTTGCATCGTTGTAACTTTTACGACGGGCTCTTTTATCACCTCCATAATCGAGAAACGTCTCCTTAGTCCTCACTAAGGATATTCTTGACCCATGTCCAGTGATCTACTTATTAGATCAAAATTGTATTCCTTTGCCAAACACAGAGCAAGGTATACAATAGGTCTGGTTCACAGCATAGCATACTTTATAGAATCTATGACTGAGGCACAGGGAATGACTTTTCATTCTCTTTCTATTTTCTGCAATGGTCGGGTCTACACCTTGTAACACAGGCAAGAACTCCTTCTTTGACTGTTCCATTTTGAACTATTTCAAAAATTTATCAAGGTATGTACTCATTGAAAAATCTTATCAAGCGTCTTGATCTATCTATATAGATCTTGATGCTCAATGTGTAAGCAGCTTCACCGAGGTCTTGCTTTGAAAAACTCTTATTCAAGTATCCTTTCATGCTATCCAGAATTTCCATATCATTTCCAATTAAGAATATGTCATCCACATATAATATTAGAAATGCTACAGAGCTCCCACTCACTTTCTTGTAAATACAGGCTTCTTCAAAAGTCTGTATAAAACCATATGCTTTGATCAACTCATCAAAGCGTATATTCCAACTCCGAGATGCTTGCACCAGTCCATTGATGGATTGCTGGAGCTTGCACACTTTGTTAGCATCTTTAGGATTGACAAAAACTTTCTAGTTGCATCATATACAAGTCTTCTTTAATATATCCATTAAGGAATGCAGTTTTGACATCCATTTGCTAGATTTCATAAAATGTGGCAATTGCTAACATGATTCAGACAGACTTAAGCTTCAATACGAGTGAGAAAATCTCATCGTACTCAACACCTTGAACTTGTTGAAAACATTTCGCAACAAGTCGAGCTTAGTAGATAGTAACACTACTATCAATGTCTGTCTTCCTCTTGAAGATCCATTTATTTAACATGGCTTGCTGATTGAGGGAGTCCTGGATTAGGGGGTGTCCGGATAGTCGGACTACCATCATCAGCCGAACTATCATCGGTCGGACTATCATCATCGACCGGACTCCAAGACTATGAAGACACAAGATTGAAGACTTCGTCCCGTGTCCGGATGGGACTTTCCTTGGCGTGGAAGGCAAGCTTGGCGATACGGATATGTAGATCTCCTACCATTGTAACCGACTCTATGTAACCCTAGCCCTCTCCGGTGTCTATATAAACCGGATGGCTCTAGTCCGTAGGACAACAACAACAACAACCATTACAATCATACCATAGGCTAGCTTCTAGGGTTTAGCCTCCTTAATCTCGTGGTAGATCCACTCTTGTAAACATCCACAATATCAATATCAATCAAGCAGGACGTAGGGTTTTACCTCCATCAAGAGGGCCCGAACCTGGGTAAAACATCGTGTCCCTCGTCTCCTGTTACCATCCGCCTAGACGCACAGTTCGGGACCCCCTACCCGAGATCCGCCGGTTTTGACACCGACATTGGTGCTTTCATTGAGAGTTCCTCTGTGTCGTCACTGATAGGCTTGATGGCCTCTTCAATCGACAACGACGCAGTCCTGGGTGAGACTTTTCTCCCCGGACAGATCTTCGTATTCGGCGGCTTCGCACTGCGGGCCAACTCACTTGGCCATCTGGAGCAGATCGAAAGCTACGCCCCTGGCCGTCAGGTCAGGTTTGGAAGCCTAAACTTCACGGCCAATATCTGCGGGGACTTGATCTTCGGTGGATCCGAGCCACAGCTGAGCATGCCGCGCTGTCATGATGGGCACGACCTAACTCTGCCGCCGGACAGCACCTTGGAGGCCGCACACAAATCCACTCCGACCCATAGTCCGGAGCCGATCGCTCAGATCGAGGACGGATGGCTGGACACCGCCTCGGGAGCTGCAACTTCTACGGCGATGGAGCCGAACACTTACCTCTCCCGCATAAAGCTCATGACTCTGAGGTGCCGGACTCTCTGCCGGACTCCGAACCTCCTGCGCCCCTGCCGGTCGAATCCGACTGGGCGCCGATCATGGAATTCACCGCTGCGGACATCTTTCAGCACTCACCCTTCGGCAATATCTTAAATTTGCTGAAGCATCTCTCGCTATCCGGAGAGCCCTGGCCGAACTACGGACAGGATGGTTGGGACGCGGACGACGAAGAAATTCAGAGCCCACCCACCACCCACTTCGTAGCCACCGTCGACGATCTAACCGACGTACTCGACTACGACTCCGAAGACATCGACGGTATGGACGACGATGCCGGAGACTATCAAGAACCAGTGCCTACAGGACACTGGAAGACCACCTCGTCATACGACATATACATGGTGGACACCCCAAAAGATGGGGACGGCGAAGAAGCAACGGAGGCCGATTCCTTAAAGAAACAGCCCAAGCGCCGACGTCAGCGGCGCCGCTCTAAATCCCGCCACAGCAAGAATGGAGATTCCGGCACAGGAGATAATAACACCCCAGAAAGTGCCAAAGACAACCCCCTCCAGCACGATCAAGCGCAGGAGGAGGCAGAAGCAAGCCCTCACGAGAGGACGGCAGACGAAGAGGTCGAGGATGATAATTACTTACCTCCCTCCGGAGACGAGGCAAGACGACGACGACGAATTCGTCGTGCCTGAGGATCCCGTCGAACAAGAGCATTTCAGACGCAGGCTAATGGCCACGGCAAACAGCCTAAAGAAAAAGCAGCAACAGCTTCAAGCTGATCAAGACCTACTGGCCGACAGATGGACCGAGGCCCTCGCGGCCGAAGAGTATGAACTCGAACGCCCCTCCAAAAGTTACCCAAAACGCAAGTTGCTCCCCCGACTAGAGGAGGAAGTGTACAAACCTGCATCACCAGCGCACAATACGGCAGACCGACCACCTTGTGGCCGCGACAGAGAGGTGTGCAAGCCCTCCACCAAAACTGTACCCCGGCATCGCTCAAAAAGCATGAAGCCACGGGGGAACGCGCCGGACTTGCGGGATATATTGGAGGACAAGGCAAGACAATCTAGATCTATCTATGGATCACGTGGGCGCCCCAAGACCCATGACGAATACCGTCGCGCCGGATACAACTACTCCGGCCGGGCCGAACACAGCAGACAACGCTCTCTCGAGCTACGTCGCGATATTGCTCAATACAGAGGCGCCGCACACCCACTATGCTTCACTGACGAAGTAATGGATCATCAAATCCCTGAAGGGTTTAAACCCGTTAATATCGAATCCTACGATGGCACAACAGACCCCGCGGTTTGGATTGAGGATTATCTCCTCCATATACATATGGCCCGCGGCGACGATCTTCACGCCATCAAATATCTCCCGCTCAAGCTTAAAGGACCAGCTCGGCATTGGCTTAACAGCCTGCCCGCAGAGTCAATTGGATGCTGGGAAGACCTGGAAGCCGCATTCCTCGACAACTTCCAGGGCACGTATGTGCGACCACCGGACGCAGATGACCTAAGCCACATAATCCAGCAGCCAGACGAATCGGCCAGGCAATTCTGGACACGGTTCTTAACAAAGAAAAATCAAATTGTTGACTATCCGGATGCAGAGGCCCTCGCTGCCTTCAAACATAACATCCGCGACGAGTGGCTGGCCCGGCACCTAGGACAGGAAAAGCCGAAATCCATCGCAGCCCTCACATCACTCATGACCCGCTTTTGTGTGGGAGAGGATAGCTGGCTAGCTCGCAGCAACAACCTCAGCAAAAACGCTGCCAGTCCGGATACCAAGGACCGCAATGGCAAGTTGCGTCGAAACAAAAACAAACGCCGCATTAACGGCGACAGCAATGAGGATACGGCAGTCAACGCCGGATTCCGAGGCTCCAAGCCCGGTCAACGGAAGAAGCCATTCAAAAGAACCACTCCGGGCCCGTCCAATTTGGACTGAATACTCGACCGCTCCTGTCAAATACATGGAACCCCCGAAAAGTCAGCTAACCACACCAATAAAGATTGTTGGGTATTCAAGCAGGCAGGCAAATTAATCGCCGAAAACAATGACAAGGGGCTACACAACGATGACGAGGAAGAGACCCGGCCGCCGAACAACAGAGGACAAAAGGGATTCCCCCCTCAAGTTCGAACGGTAAACATGATATACGCAACGCATATTCCCAAGAGGGAGCGGAAGCGTGCACTAAGGGACGTATACGCGATGGAGCCAGTCGCCCCAAAATTCAACCCATGGTCCTCTTGCCCGATCACTTTCGATCAAAGAGACCATCCTACCAGTACCGCCATGGCGGATTCGCCGCATTGGTTTTAGACCCAATCGTCGATGGATTTCACCTCACGGGAGTCCTGATGGACGGCGGCAGTAGCCTGAACCTGCTTTATCAGGATACAGTGCGCAAGATGGGCATAGACCCTTCAAGGATTAAACCTACAAAGACAACC
Source organism: Triticum dicoccoides (assembly GCF_002162155.2). Lineage (NCBI taxonomy): Eukaryota > Viridiplantae > Streptophyta > Magnoliopsida > Poales > Poaceae > Triticum > Triticum dicoccoides. Next base: position 459,010,504 of record NC_041383.1, read on the forward strand.
TTTAAAGGCGTCATACCAGGTGTCGAGGCCAGTTGTACAGGCTCAGTTACACTGGAAGTGGTCTTCGGATCCCCGGATAATTTCCGAAGCGAGGAGTTAATCTTCGACATAGTCCCATTCCGCAGTGGCTATCACGCTCTGCTCGGACGAACCGCGTTCGCAAAATTCAACGCGGTGCCGCATTATGCATACCTTAAGCTCAAGATGCCAGGCCCTCGTGGAGTCATCACGGTCAATGGAAACACGGAACGCTCCCTCCGAACGGAGGAACATACAGCGGCTCTCGCGGCAGAAGTACAGAGCAGCCTTTTAAGGCAATTTTTGAGTCCGGCCGTTAAACGACAGGACACGGCCAAACGCGCCCGGAGCAACATCAACCAAGACCACCTGGCACGTTCTGAGCACGCATAGCAATGCGGCCTCAACCCCAGCCCTCGCTCCATTGTAAGACAAACTCTCCGCGTACATAATTACGCCCTGGAGATACCATGGGCATAGGGGGAGAGGCACAACCACAACAGATCCAGAGTGCGGTTCGACCACACCAGGGGCTCCCAAGTGTGTCGCTCTTTTTATCTTTTATTTCTCTCTTTTTTATACAGAACTCTGTCCGACGGCGAACCTGCCGAACTCATGATGCAACAGCCAGGGAGGGACAAAGGCCGCGACGAACACTCAGGTGGTCTCCATTACGAGCATTAAATTTGTTAAATACACCATTCCGCGGCCTACCCCTGGAGGGAGACGCCTTTAATTCGTCCAATCCCTTGCTTTCCGCACTATTTGTATCATTCCGCACTCATAGAATATCTTCTCGCATAAAATGCAGCACTTTTTGCCCATAATTGCATTACCTTATATATATATATGTTCATTTACGACATGATGCATCCGTACATTTTGGTATGGCCAAATACACCAGGGGCTTATGTTCCCCGCATTATGGTGTGATAAAGTTCGAACACTTTCACAAGTGCGGCACCCCGAACTTATAGCATTATATGAATCGGCTCCGAATCATGTCTTGGGTCAATAGTTGGGTTTGCCCGGCTCCCATGTTTGGCACCTTACGTTCCGTTCTATCGGCTAAGGTAGCACTGGGAGAACCACTGCGATTGCGCCCCGGTTGAGCCGGGTTAACGCCTCAGTGGAGAAAGCTAAAACTGACTGTCATGATAAGGCGAGAGACTGGTCGCTGTTCGAGAGGTCCTTTCGGGTCCTTAAAGACCTACGCCGCTTCGAGCGAAGTTCCGGATAATGTCCGACGAAGGCGTGGATAGAGCCCCGAATTCGGTCTTCCGAATACTAGGGGCTTCGCCGAAATTTAAAATTATAGAATTCTATGGCTAAGTGAGAGTGTTCAAGCACTATAAGTCCGGTTGCCTTGTTCGTTGTGTTGAGCGCCTCCCTAGATGGACCCAAAAATGGGAACAAGAGCGCTCAAGTTTATCCCGAACACCCCAGCACTCGTGGCATGGGGGCTGAAGCCGACGACTTGCCATCTCTCAGATTTAATAAACGGCCGCACAGAAGGTAATATTTTAAATTAACAAGCGTTGCTTAGCGCATATGAACAAAGTTTTCAGCGCACAGGATAACACATTGCGAATTCACTCAATAATTACATCCCTGGGGCACTCATCTGCAATCTTGCGGGCACCCTTCAGGACAGTCTTATAGTACATCTCGGGCGTACGATATTCCTTGCCCGCTGGTGGCGCGTCAGTGATTAGCTTCTCCGCATCCAGCTTGCCCCAATGCACCTTTGCGCGGGCAAGGGCCCGACGAGCACCTTCAATACAGGCGGAGCGCTTGATAACCTCCACCCAGGGGCACGCATCCACCAACCATCGCACGAGGCCGAAGTAGCTCCCAGGCATGGCCTCTCCAGGCCACAGCCGGACTATGAGGCCCTTCATGGCCTGCTCGGCCGCCTTGTGGAGCTCGACCAGCTGCTTCAGCTGGTCGCTGGGGGCACCGGATGGCCGGCCTCAGCATACTGAGACCAAAAGACCTTCTCCGTTGAGCTCCCCTCCTCGGCTCGGTAGAATACGGCGGCATCAGATATGCTGCGAGGCAGATCTGCAAACGCCCCTGGAGAGCTCCGAATTCGGGTAAGTAACACGTAATTTACATTCACATGCTTGCTTTGCATGAAAAATGCCTTACCCGCCGCTATCTTCCTCACCAACTCAATCTCCTGAAGGGACTTATGGGCATCGGCCTTGGCAGTCTTCGCACTTTCGAGAGCCGAGGCAAGCTCGGACTCTCGAGTCTTTGAGTCACGCTCCAAACTCTCATGCTTTTCCATGAGAGCTTGGAGCTCTTGCTGAACCACCGCCACCCGCGCCTCCTGCTTTTCTCGCTCTGCCCGTTCCGCGGTCGCATTGCATTCGGCCGCAGACACGGCCTCCTTCAGGGTCGCCACCTTGTTCGTGGCCCCTGCAGTACCCATGTTATCCTTGTTATTTTTTGTTGCAACCTAAATCCTTTTCTGTAAGGTACAAGTTCAAAGTGGTGTTACTCACCTTCTTTGTCCTGGAGCTGCTTCTTGGCGCGGCCGAGCTCTTGCTCGGACCGCTCGAGCTCCTACTTCAAAGCACCGACCTCCGCAGTCAGTGCGGCAGAGGTCAGCAGCGTAGCCTGCAACCCATATTGACATAATTTTTTAGCAACCCTGCGTATATCTTCTCTTTTTTTTAGATCATCAGTCCGGCTTTTCTTTCCGAACACCGAACCGAGCATCAGGGGCTACTGTCTATGCGGTATTACATTGCATATTTTTAACTTCTTACCTCAAAGCCTGATAGAAGGCTATTGCAGGCTTCGGTCAGCCCGCTCTTGGCAAGCTGTACCTTCTGAATCACCGCACTCATAATAGTGCGGTGTTCTTCCTCGATGGAAGCACCTGGAGCGCCTCCAACAAATTGTCCGGCGCCTCCGGTTGGACGGAAGCCGCCGGCGTCACGGTCTTGCCCTTCGTGCAAAGGGGCCGCCGGCCGGACTCCGGAACCACTGCGGGTTCTGATGTGGAGTCCGGCGCAAAGTCCGGGAGGCCGCCTTGTGGCGCCTCCGGAGCCTCCCCCGGATGGGTCCCTCCTTGGGATCCCACCTCGGCGTCCTCAGTATCGCGAGGGGTGGAGGCGGTCGGGATGGAGTCTACATCCGACGGAGCCAACGACCCGCTCGATGAAGCAGGGAGACCATCATTGGCCGGACTACAGGCAGCATGCGGCATCAGAATGACACTATGTGACACAGAAAAAGAAATTATAAATCATTCAGGAATCCGGATACTTACGATCTCGCCGGAGGCCTGGCCCTTGAAGGCCATTCTTCCTCGCCAACGTTGATGTTGGCGGAGCTGTCCGGGGGAATAGTCCTTCCCCTCTTGGACCCTTCAGCCTCCCCTGTTGGGGAAGCCTTCCTCTTCCTCTCTCCCTCCTCTGGAAGAGAGTCCTCTTTCTCCTCCTCGTTTTCGGGGGAGGAGTCCTCTGGAAGTGATCTTGTACGGGAGAGGGGCAATCAAGTTTTTGGGGAGCACACTCCTGTGACTGCTGCCAGCGACGACTTCCTCAACGACAGCCTTCTTCCCCGACCTCGGTAACCTCTTCATCAACGACATGAGTGACAACATCAACCACATCGGTTCTGCTCCCGCTGTACAGTATGTGATTCTGTCCTCTTGGTTTAGTATGCATCAGTACTTTGATGTTAGCAATTGTCGTCATGATCTATCTATTGCATATTCGGATTAAATATCATACTAAATTGCTCATATATTCAACAATCCAATCCAAAAACCTGATTACAAGCAATTTACTCCGAGTGGTTTTGCTGCGCTTTTGAAGCCGCCTACTTTTAAGGGGGTGCAATATAAAAGGTGGCGCACAAGAGCAGTATATTGGTTTCAGATCATGTACTGCTATGACGCCACTAAGGGTAAGCCTGAGGGTGATCTTAATCCTACACAGCAGGAAGCTTTTTAGAACATGGATACCCTCTTCAAAGCCGCCATGCTGAGTGTTCTTGACGATTCCATTGTGGATTCATATATGTCGTTTGACAGCGGCAAAGACATGTGGGCTGTGCTCGAGGCCACGTTTGGGCCCTCGGGCGCTGGCAACGAGTTGTACGTCATGGAGCAATTCGGTGACTACAAGATGACTGATGAGCGCTCTGTTGTTCAGCAGACTCATGAGATACAGTCACTCTCTAAGGAACTTGAGTACTTTAAGTGTGTGTTGCCGGACAAATTTGTTGTTGGGACCATCATTGCCAAGCTTCCACCTTCATGGAACGATTTTGCTACTTCTCTGAAAAACAAGAGACATGAGTTTTCTGTTTTGGATCTCATTAGCACTCTTGATTTTGAGGAGAAGGCGTGAGCAAAAGACACATGTGCTCGGGTCGCTGAGGGAGCTTCTAGTGCCCACATGGTACACGAGAAGAACTTCCAGCCCAACCAGCCCCAAAACAACAAGAACAAATCTCAGGGGAAAGGCAAGTTTGATGCAAAGAACAAGCCGTCACATTCTACCAACTTCAAGAAGAATTCTCATAACGGGAAGGGATACAAACCTCAATTTTGGTAGCACCGCACAAAATTTATATGGCTGCATCTACCTGCTGTCAGCTAACCTCATGGTGCTCCAGGTATTCCTACATTCGTAACTAGGTACGATGACCACCGCAAGATGAAATTACCTTATTCGTACGTTGACTTGCTAAATGCAGTGTGGAATGATCCTATCATGTGTGGAGGAGCAAACAAGCAGTGCAGCCGAAGGTGGAAATCAACCAAGGATTTATGAAATTATATATAATCTTCGTCAGGCAGGTCAGTATCCCCTTCGTCCAGATGATCGTGTTTTGTCATGCCGAGCTATTGATATGTGCTACTATTTTGCAACACCGTTTAAGTATAACTACTGTTTTCCTATCTTTTCAGATTCAGGACAATGAATATGATTTCAGGGGAACTGCACAATATGGACCCATGTTGAGTCATCTCTATTGCCTCATGTGTTTGCTACAAATTTTTCAGCATCAATTGCAAGATGAGGCAGCTAGCTAGCTGTGGAGTTGCTAACATGCTCAAAGTGCTCGCAACATTGAGAAGAAACAAGCATCCCCAGGAAATTAATGCGTGCACAGGGAGGCCCTTTGCTCAGAGAAGCATCGACCGATTTTCTTTATTTCCACACCTTCTCACAGCTTTGTATTGGTTATAGTATGGTGAATCATTGAGATGCATAGACATGCTGAACTTTTGTTCTTCTGAATGTTAGTTTAATGTGAGTGTCTGCATCCAGTACCGCATCCTCTAATTTGGTGGATGCACACAGAGAAAATAAATCTCCTTAATTTACTCCATAACCACCCTATTAAATAGGCCTAGTAACAAACCAGGCGCATGCAGTGGCCGGCGGGCACATGCATCTTGCATGCATGGCCAGTCAGCCAAGTCCATGCGCTAGCTCCAATGTAGCAACGCAAAAGAAGAGAGCGGTTCTTGGGAAAAAGCGAGTAGTTAGTGCAGCGGGCCTTATAAACATGAACAACTCGCTCTCCCGCTTCCGACTCCCCACCCCCCCCCCCAATTCCCACCGTTCCCAATCTTCCTCACTCATCCAGATAACCCCGCTCACCTTCT
>NC_041383.1:459016572-459062978 GCF_002162155.2 Triticum dicoccoides
GGATCTGAGGATCCAGTAGAATCTCCGGTGGACCGCATCAGCGATCTCCCGGGCGTCATCCTTGAGGAGATCATCTCGCTTCTCCCCACCAAGGATTGCTGCCGCACACAAGTCCTCTCAACTCGGTGGCGCCCTCTATGGCGCACCGCGCCCCTCAATCTCGACTGTCGTCAGATATCTGTCCTTCCTGAATTTGATCTCCTCAGGGCCCCGTTCAATGCCTCTGCATCCCGACAAGCTACCTACTGTCCATACCCGACAAGGTGGACGCTTGGCTGACATCCCCTGAATTTGGAAAACTCCAGCAGTTTGAGTTCTACCATTACCATGAAAGTTTCATACCAAGAACATACAAAGAATTTGTGCCCACACCACCGTTGTCCATCTCGTGGTTTTCCTCCTCTCTCCACACCGCCACCTTCGCCCGGTGCCATCTACCAGACGATCTGGTACAAATGCTTCGACTCCCACTGCTAAAAAAACTTTCGCTTGTGGTGGTTTATCTGTTGGAGGCCTCTCTACACAGCATCATCCACTCCAGTTACCCTGCCCTCGAGCGTTTGCTGATTGTTTTGGGAATAGAAATCGGTATCAGTTTTCTCCAAATAAAGTCGCCTCACCTTAAAAGCATTGGAATCTGTTTTAAAGGACAACAACTCATCATCGAAGATGCCCCTTCACTTGAAAGGTTGCTCCTTCATAATTGTTATACACCTTCAGAAATAACTGTCATCTCTACGCCCAAACTGGAGACATTGGGTGTAATTCGTGACCCGTTTAATAATCATAAGGAGTTGGTGTTTGGCTCCTCACTTCTTCAGGTACTGTATATTATCATCTACACATTTGTAATCATATGCTGCATTTTTCATTTGTGCGCATAAGTTTTATATCATCTTGGAGTACACTTTGGGTACTAATATTATGGTATATGCTCAATGAAGAGTTTGTCCATTGATAGCCTATCAATGCTGCTGGATTCTGTCAAGATCATATATATCAGAATCTATAGTTTTGACCTGGACATAATAATTGGCTTGCTGCGATGTTTTTGATCTCTAGAGAATTTATACATAGAGGTGATGATTTCATGCACATTGAAAGCACGTATATATTGTACTAGAATTAACTGTTCAGTTGTTGTTCTTTTGACATACCCTTTTTTAGACCTTAATTGTTTTCAATCTTCATGTCTACTTAGGCAGAACCAAATGGAGAAAAACATATAACCAATCGTTGGTGTAATAAGCACAAGGATTTTCTCAGTTCTCATGACATTCGTTTGAGGACAATAACGATGGGACGATATGCATCCAACCAGGCAAACAGAAGCTTTGTCACATTCTTCCTGTTGAATGCGACGTTACTATTGTCCATGAGGCTTAATTTTTACAGCAAGAGATTTCTCACGGACGAACATGTCAAACAGCAAAAACAGAAGTTTCAGGTGGACAGATGGGCTTCTAAACGTGCTCGGCTTCTATTTACAATAAGTTGTAGACATCCTGAAATAAATTTTTTTGCACAGGATGTTGATTTTATGGATCAGACCGATCCATTTGTTTGTGACTGCAAAAAAGAGTGGTTGGGTTAGATGTTACTGTCATGTTCAATCTGGGTTTTGTCTAAAAATTTGATGAACAATTAATCCTTGGGCTTTTTGTACCATTTGTATGCTTGACTTGCATGTTGTTGCCCTCGTACTCCCCTCCACCTGCCACTACACTGCCGCATCTTCCATGGCTGCTGTTCGTTCCCGTCCGAGGCCTTGCCGTTGTTCTCCGTCTTGGTTCGCTTGCTGTGCCCGCCGCCATCTGGGCATTGTCAACATGGTCAACAACCAAGAGGAATCAGGAGATGACTATATGTGGAGAGGCTGACAGTAGGGACCCACCAGGGTCATTGCATTTCGCAAGCAGGTGCCTCGTTATTACAAGCCAAAAAAATACTTCATCCTAATTGTTTGACAACTAGGTTCCACGCAATTGTCAATGTAGTCAATAAACGAGAAAATTACACAACAAGCGGATAACACCAGGGACCCAGTAGCTCGCCCAGTTGTTTTTCAGTTTCAGAGATGGAGCTCAACTGCGCGTTATGCAAGGGCTGTGGCCTGTCTAGCCCACGCTTACGCTTTTATTAAGCACATGACGAGCCCAGTTGATATATTTTTTCTTTCTAAAATTGGCTAGCCCAGTTCTTTTTTTTTGGAGAATACCAAAACCGAGGCCTACTTGTTTTTCTCAGCCCTGCTAGGCTGCAAACCTTTCAAGACGAGGAGGGATGTAAGTAGTAAGAAATGGGCTTCCCCAGAAAATGGGCTATAAGTTGTAAGAAATGTGCTGTAAATTTTTAAACCAAAGCCAACCGGCAACTGCATTAAAATATCATTTTTTGGGATTTCTCTACTCTCTACTCTTACAAAAACCAAAGCCAACTGGCAATTACATTAAAATATCATCTTTTCTCCCACAAGATAAACTACTCATACAAATGCATCTTCATGTTCCGTGCAACGAACGGGCATCTTGCTAGTTAAGATTCTAAATTTCGTTCATTTTTTTGCGGAGAATTGTTTTTTGAATTTTATTTTGATATAATTTTTTGAAAATTATTTTTAACGTGACTCGAAATTTCGTGATTAAAAGAGTTCGGACCCCACCGAAATATGCAACATTTCATTGAATTTTTTAGTAGTGCCCAGAATATATGGTCTGTAATGCTAATAAAAAGAATATGGGCTTCAAATATCCTTAAGAATTAGCAAATGGGCTGTAAATTATTGAAAATAATGGCTAATGGGCTGTATGATGTTTTCCACAGATTTGGAGGCTGACTTCTGGGCCTACTAGGTTGACGATGACGTTGTCCTAATTTTTTTGACGCGTACGCAAGGCTTTGTCAACTTAGTCAACACACAGCAATGACTGTTGGATGTCCATCCAACGGCCGCCGTGCTTCTTCAATCTCTGATCTTCCTGCTCCAGCCACCCAAACCAGCGCCGGCAGGACTGCCTGCTCCCTCCTCCCGTGGCTGGCTGTGCTGCCGCCAGGCCATCCCTCTAACCACCCGCACATCCTGTTATTTTCCGGCGACGTCAGCCTCACCCCGTAGCCGACCAGTCAGCGCTCGTTCTCCCCTCAACATGGGCATCCGCTGTGGTGGCTTCACCGGCTCCGGGTGGTTCTCTTCCTGGGCTCGCTCTCATCCACCGCGTTTGTGCTCTCGGCGTGGCGAGGTCAATATGGTCCACAAACAACAGCCATCGGAAGAGGCTGATAGTAGGGGCCCACATAGGGAAATGCCTCCTTATTACCCGCAAAATAATGATTCCTCCACCTGATAGCTGGGACCCACCGGAAGGGCCTCTGTATTTCACGAAAAAACCGTTCCCCCCGCTGTCAGCTCGGACCCACCGGAAATGCCTCCTTATTACGCACAAAAAAATGAATACTCCCCCTGCTAGCTGGGACTCACCTTGGTGGGAGGCTGACTTGTGGGCCTACTAAGTTTACGGGGACGGAGGGCTTTGCCAACTTAGTCAATATGAACGATTCTAGCTCCAATGACCGTACGATGTCCATCCAACGGCCGTAGTGCTTCTTCAACCTCTGGTCTTCGTGCTCCAGCCGCCCAAAGCAGCGCCGATCGTGCCGCATGCTCCTGCCTCCTGTGGCTGGATGTGATGCCGCGGAGGCCTCACCGCCCCCTACTACTCCCACCGCTGGCCAGGCCATCCCTCTACTCACCCACACCCCCTGTTATTCTGCGGCGATGGCAGCCTCACACCGCAGCCGAACCAGTGAACCCTCGTACTCCTCTTCGCGTGGGCATCCACTGCTGCGTCTTCCCTGGCTCCGCGTCGTCCCCTTCCTAGGCCTCGCCGTCATCCACCGCCATGGTGCTCTCGGCACGGCGTGGTCAATGTGGTCAACGACCGACTTACATCGGAAGAGTACTGTATGTGGAGAGGCTGACAGCTGGGTCCACGGCGGCCGCAAGGAAGTGCCTCCTTATTACGCACAAAATAATTAATCCTCCACCTGACAGCAGGGACCCACCATACGGGCCACCATATTTCACGAAAAAAACTTTCCCCCTGACTACTGGGACCCACCAGCTACACCTTCGCACGCAAGGAAGTGCATCCGGGCAAAAAAACGATTCGCCCCCTGACTGCTGGGACACACTAGCTACATCTTCGCACGCAAGGAAGTGCGTCCAAAAAAATGATTCGCCCCCCTGACTGCTGGAACCCACCAGCTACATCTTCGCACGCAAGGAAGTGTGGCCGGGCAAAAAAACCGATTCGCCCCCCTGACTGCTGGGACCCACCAGCTACATCTTCACGCGCAAGGAAGTGCCTGACAGTCGGGACCCACCTGGTCGAAGCGTACGTAGCGTTGTCATTCTAGTCGCGAACGTGTATGTACATATATACTGGTCGATGTAGAGGCGCGCACGTGTCGTAGTAAAGGCGCGTACGTGTCGTAGTAGAGGCGCGCACGTAGCATGTACACGTACATACAGCGGCCAGTGTGCAAGAAAGAAAATATGGCCACGTATGTGTACATACAGGCGGGGTCTCGAACGCCTACTCACGCATATGCATGACCAGGGCTCGTGTACATGGCTGGGTCGGAACGGAGAAACAGCGTCATTGTCATGTTCATGGGGAGCCAACCGGCTGGGTCGGAACGGAATGTGTCGTCGTGTTCATCGGGAGGGCTTGGACGGAACAGGCGATGGAAATGAGGCCTGGCGTACCGTAGAATGGAGGAAACGACCTTATGTTTGACCGGCCACGTTCGAAACGGGATCCTGTTCATCGGGAGGGGTCTGGCGTACCACAAAATGGAGGAAACGGACCTCCTACGGTCGAAACGGGGGTCCTGTTGATCGAGAGGGGTGTGGTGTACCGCAAAACAGATGAAACGGACTTGTGTTGGAGTGCTACAGTCGAAACGGGGGTCCTGTTGATCGGGAGGGGTGTGGCATACCGCAAAACGGACGAAACGGACTTGTGTTGGAGCGCTACGGTCGAAACGGAGGTCCTGTTCAACGGGAGGGGTGTGGCGTACCACAAAACGGGAGTCCACGGGATACTGTTCATCTCCACCATCGACCTCCTCCAGCCTCCACGGGCTCCTGTTCATCCAGCCTCCACCGCGCGCTACTCCACCGGCTACTGTTCAACCACCCCTCCACGGGCACCCCTCCACCGTCTACTGTTCATTGAAAGGGCTAGTTGTCGACTAGAGGGGGGGTGAATAGGCGATTTTTATGAAAGTCTTCAAAACACGGGAGTTTCAAAGACAAACAATAGAAATAACACTATTAGAATGCAGCGGAAGGTAGACTACACTAGACAAGCCATAGTCAAGAATTCAATGAAGTGAAAGCACGAAGACTATCAGCATCTAGGTAGTAAGGATCAGGCTGGAAGATAGTATGAAGCCAATCAGATCAGGTAGTCACACAATGAAGTCAAACAGATAATGCAAGCAGGCAATGACTTCAGAAGACAAACAGTAAGTAGAGAGAGGTGAGAGATAGAACCAGTGGCTTCAGGAGGACAGGGATTTGTTCGACCAGTTCCAGTTGTTGTGACAACTGTACATCTGGTTAGGGAGGCTGAGATTCAACTCAGAAGACCGCGTGTTCACCTTATTCCCCTTGAGCTAAGGACACCTAGTCCCCGCCCAATCACTCTCGTAAGTCTTCAAGGTAGACTTCCAAACCTTCACAGACTTCGTTCACCGGCAATCCACAATGACTCTTGGATGCTCAGAACGTGACGCCTAACCGGCTGGAGGATTCATAGTCCTCAAGTGTAACAAGTCTTCAGATCACGCGGACAGAAAGACTTCAGTGATGCCAAACACTCTTTGGGCTCTGGGTGGTTTGGGCTTTGTCCTCGCAAGGATTCTCTCAAAAGCTTCTGAGGTGGGTTGCTCTCAAACGACAAAAGCCGTATCTAACTCTGAGCAGCCACCAATTTATGGTGTAGGGGGTGGGCTATTTATAGCCACTAGGCAACCCAACCTGATTTGTCCGAAATGACCCCGGGTCACTAAGGAACTGACACGTGTCACAACGATCAGATTTCAAACACACGCGGCAGCTTGACTTGGGCTACAAGTAAAGCTGACTCATCCGACTCTGGATAAGATTTGCTCTCATTGATTCGCTCAAAGACATAGGATTTGGTTGAGCATCACTTCAGTCACTCTGACTTTGTTCACTTGGACCCCACTTAACAGTGCGGTGGTTCCTATGACTCAACAACAAAGAAAAGAAACATCGAAACAACTAAGTCTTCGCGCTCCATAGTCTTCACTCAATGTCTTCTCGTGTCATAGTCTTTAACGTGAGTAGCTTCATAGACCACCATTGTCTTCATTGTCTTCACACATTTTTAGGGGTCATCTCCGGTAGGTAAACCAAAACAATGAGGGACTACTACCTGTGTTATCCTGCAATTCTCACAAACACATTAGTCCCTCAACCAGGTTTGTCGTTGATACTCCAAAACCAACTAGGGGTGGCACTAGATGCACTTACAGTCTCCCCCTTTTTGGTGATTGATGAAAAACTGGTTGAAGCTTCCAACGGGGATAAAAGTATGTGAAATTGTAAAGGATTAAGGCATTGTCTTCATAAGTGGCAAAAGGCTCCCCCTGAAGATGTGCATATAAATGTTTTGCGTTGGAATGCAAATGCACATGGCAGGTTGTACTTGTGGAGATCCTCTTCACCATATGAAGATAATACATCATGCATGAACAGATATACAAGAATAATGACATGCATAATGAAAAATGGACATCTGCGAAATGACTTCATGCGGGATTTATCATCGCACATATGGAATTTATCGTCACATCACAGAATAGCAGAAAAAGTAGCAGACGACCATCAGGTTTAAGTGTTACAACTCAAAGAACCAAATGTATCAAAAACGAGAGTTGTAAACACTAGGAAAAAGTATAGCAACCACCCATATGGACCCGCTTGAAGACTATCAACCTATGCTTCTCCCCCTTTTGTCAGTAAGGACCAAAAAGGTTTGAAGACATAGTCGCTACTCGTTCCCATGAGGAGTAGGTGAAGCAGCAGGGTCGTCGTTGGGGTTAGGTGGTGCAGAAGAACATGGTGTAGTGTCGATACGCGCTGATGTTGGAGGTGGTGAAGTAGCATCATTGGCTTAATCAATAACTCTGGCATTTACCGTGGCTGTGGACGAAGAGTACTCCGAGTCTTCAAGAGATGGGGTTTGACGTAGAACAGCATTCCTTGGAGGAGTGGAGTCAAACTTGAATCGTTCGGTGAAGCCATCATCTTAGAGATCAGCTTCAGCACTTAGCAATGTCAAACTCTTCCAAGTCCCCCGACTGGTTTCATGAGTGACAAAGGCGTTCTTGGTGGCAAGATTGCGAATGCGGTTGACATCCACCAAGAGGCTTTGCATTTGTCGTTTCAGCCAGAAATGATGCTTGTCTTGTTTCTGATGCAAGGCCACAAGAAGCTCTCGGTCATTGAGCACACGGGATCGCTTGCGAGGCCTTGGAGCAATGGTGCTTTCTGTGGCTTCAGTACGTGCACGGCGAGTGTTGCCGGCCAATGGATAGACACGAGAAGCAGCCTAAACACCTTCAACATCCTGAGAGAAACTCCAACGATCTGCATTGTGAAGATATAGCGCTTCCTTGGCAGGCTCTGGATAAATGGCTTCGACTGACATATCAACCTCTGGCAGGAAGATAAGATGGTTGCGAGCAGAGGGCTGATAGTCAACAGCAGAGTGAAGCTTGATCAGACGCATAACCCAAGGAGCATAAAATTTCAGACCAAAAATGTCAGAGCCAGATGCAACAAACTGGCGAATGAAGAAATCCTGAGTATTGAAGCTTTTGCCATTGAGAATGTAGAAGACCAGTGTCTTCATTGCACCTTCAAGCTTTGCTGAGGAGGAATGCCCTTTGATGGGCCATAGAGTATGCCTTATGATATGATAGATGGTGTGGGGCAGATACTCTAGGTCTTCAACAAAGAATTCCTTTGGATATTCAACGTCATGTGGCAGTGGCTTCATCATGCTCAGCATTTGGCTCATGTTGGGCTCAGGTTTCTGAAAGATGCTTTCCAATGCATTGCGGTGAAGTTGACAACCAGGTTCATAGAGTTCACCTGGAGTGGACATGCTGTTAAGCTCAATGAGGTCAAAGGCTCTGGCTTCATAATGGACATTTCCTGTCATCCACTCAAGGACCCATGTCGTTGTATCCCTGTTGAAGCCGCGAATGTGGAGGGTTGCATAGAATTGTAGTAGAAACTCTTCATTCCAATGTTCCTTGTCGGTGACAAACTGCAGAAGGCCAGCATCGCTAAAGCAGTCAAGGGCTTCTTCTAGGCATGGCAGGCCAGTAATAGCTTTGGAATCCAGACACATATGAGGAAATATGCGCCCTTGGTTGTACAGAACCCAAGAGTAATAGATGCGTTGCTAATAACTCCAGAACCTATCAGATGATATTCTGGGCTTGGAGTACGGGTTCTTGGCACTGTCAAAGAAGGTGTTATGTGCAATGAAGTCGTTGACATTGAATGAGCCAGGTGCTGATGCAGAACCTGGGAACCTTGGCAGCCTTGGTTTTGGCTTCTGAACCTGAGGCATGTGCTCCACATGATAGTCAAACCGAGGTCCGGGAGCAGGCGGCCATCTGACAGGAACAAGCTCGCCTTGGTAGAATGCATGCTCAATGGTGTGGGGCCTTGGAGGCGGAACAGGAGTAGTGGCATTAGCAGAGGCGTCAGGCTGTGCAGTTGTTGCAGGTGCATCAGTGGCTTCAAGCACAATGTCCATCGCGGGCGCCACATTGTCTTCATCCATGACAACGTCATTGGCTTCAGTAGTGTTGTTGGTGGTTGCCTCAGGATTCTCAACCTCCACTAGAGTAGCTGGAGGGTCGGGCACAGACACGTTCTCCTCGAGAACAACTTCTTGGGTGGTAGGGGGAGTAGCAACATGCTCTTCTTCTTGTCTTTCTTCGGCTGATGCAGCCGGATTGTCTTCAGCAACATTAGCTTCGGACACAGGAACCGTCACAGAAGGATTGTCTTCAGGGAACACTTGACGTGCCACTGAGCTGGATTGGTGTGAATCCTCTTCTGTGATGGTTGTCATGGAGACCGATGGCCTCTGGCCTTTGCAAAGCCGTTGAAACATGAGCGACGCTTTCGGTGATGGTATGGTCTCCATGTAATTGTCGTCATTGACAATTAGATTGGGACCTTTCGTTGGTGAAGGATGGGGTGTACTTGGTGAGTCTTGAACTGGGGTTGCTGGTTGGGGGCGATTAGCCCATGAGGCATCTTGAGAGATTAGCGTCAAAGGACGACCAATACTGATGAGTTCGTTGTTCATGAGAACAGGCGATGGTACCGTTGGGCGCTCAACCTGAGGAAGGACTTCATCATCTTCGACATTGTCTTGGGGACCAATGTCTTCAGTCGCGATGGGGTCAACAACTGGAACTTCTTGAGCTTCAGGAGCCTCTGTGGAAGCAGGCTCATGGACAATCAACTGACGCTCTTGATTTGCAGATGGAGGGGGAGCAAAAGCAATGGGCTTGACAACAAGTGGCTCTTTGGGAGCAGCCCGATCTCTCTTCTTGGTCTTTCTCTTCTTGGGGGGTGGTGCATCATCAGTGGTGCTCTTGATTTTCCGCTTTCTGGCTTCGGCTTCAGCTGCCCTGGTTTTCTTCTGTTCTGAAGCCACTATGGGGACCTTAGGCTTCGAGCCTGTCATGCTGGCTGGGAAGACAATGTGAGGTTCTTCCCGCCTTGGAGCTTCAGTTGGGGCCACAGTAGACTTCTTCTTCTTTTTGGCAGCCATCTTGGGGTCAATTCCTGGACGCCCAAGTGCCTTCGCTTTTCAGCTTCATTGTATGCTTGAACACACTTGGCAGCAAGATTCTTCATGCGTTCTCTTGAGCCACGCTTCTTGTGAAATGCCTCCTTGAGGTCATTCAGCATTAGCTTGAATTTCTGAACATCAGCCACACTGATCTTGGCCACATGCTTCTTGAACTGCTCTTTCTCGAAGTCAATCTTGTTCTTCAATTCAACAATTCGCTGAGCTAGAGCCAGCTCAGAAGCAATTGTGCCTTGGAAAGCGACGCTGATGCCAATGGGTAGTTGAAGATCATCAAAACTGAGATCTTGATTGTCGAACCACTCATCAATGAAATTATCCAAAATGTTCACATCGAAGAGGGGCAGATCATTGAAGATCTCTGCCTCTTGCTTGCTCTTTATCAGTTGTTCAAGAGCATCCTCACCAAACTCTTCATGTGAAGACAGATCAATGGCTTCAGTTTCAATCCTCAGAACGGCAGCTGGTGTCAGTTCTTGACTGGATCTCTGAACAGTTTTCTTCGGTGGCTTCTCGCGCTTCTTGGAGATGCGAGAGAGATCTTCAGAGGTGTTACTGGGAGCAGGAGGGGCAGTTTCCAATGGCTTCACACGAGAGGCTTTTGGAGCAGCAGATGATTTCGAAGCTTTAGCTTTCTTTTGCTTCTGCAGCTGAGGAGGAGGAGCTGGTGCATCATCAGTGTCAGCACCATCATTAGAATGATCCACTTTTGCACCTTGGACAGTAATGTGTGTGATGAGGCCTGCAAGGTTGTAGAAGGGACCGATCATGTTCTCATTGGCTTCACGGGTGCCATCTTCCCGCGGTGAAGAAGGACCAGGGTTGAAGTCAAGTCCTAATGCCTTCTTGTTCTTTGCAGCAGAGTCTTTGGTGAACTGGGAGTTGCGCTTGAACAGATAGTCTTCACGGCACCACAGCAGAGAAGAAGGGTCAGCGTTCTCTGGCTGCAGTCCGCGAATCATGCACGGATAGAATTCTCGTTGAATGAGTTCAGGAAGGGACTGGGGTTGAAGATTTTTGTACACAATATCTCCCCAGGGTCCTTTGATGGCATTCTTCTCTGCATACTCTTATGTGACGAAGCGGTACTTGAACCATTTCTCTGCCCATATCTTCGAATCCACTGGATTCAATTCTTGCGACCTATATAGGTTTCCTTAGGGTCTGTTTTGTACAGCTCGTGCAAATCTGGAGGCAAATCCTTGGAAGTGTTCCCACGGCGTTGTCTACCTCCTTTGTTGCTGACTTCTCAGTGGCCATGAAGCTTAATCTGAAAGGCTTCAGTACTTGCAAGGGCTTCAGACGGCTGGTCAGACAAGAACTGGCTTCAGGTGAATTGATGTGACTCTGTAAGAATTCTGCAAACGAATGCAGACTATGAGAACCAAGGGATTCTCCCACGGACATGTACCTGTGACAGCATTAGAGGTGCGAGGGAAGGGGAAGAGGTCATATGCATTCTCAGAAGATTTTGAAGATAAATCAGTTTGAAGACATTGACCTCATGACGCGAAGACATTCACTTATTTGATGAGAGTTGGTTCCAGAGTTGTACAAATCCAAGAATAAGTACAAGTGAGGAATCTAACTTGTAACAAAGCATAAGTGAATAGACTAGGCAGAGTATGAGATGTAGAGAGAGATAGATTCAACTTGGAGATCTAGAAACCACTTTTGGTAAAGAAGGATGAATCTATTAAATCGAAAAGATGGTAAAAATTCAAATTTAATTACCACATGAAGAACTGCTAGACGGAGCAAAGTTGGAGGCCGAGCAGTTCGATCTTCCGTGCCCTAACTTGGAGATAGAGGACACCTAAGGTGATGGCGGAGAGGACGAGGTCCGCGGCCGGCGTGAGGACAGCGTCGGAGAAGTCGCGGCAGCTAAGCGCTTCGTCGTCGGCGTTGTCGAGAGCTAGCGGAGGCGCTAGGGTTTGCGAGAGGTGGCGAGGAGGAAGAAGAATTTTTGACCGAGACGTGATGGGTATTTATAAGGAAAGAGACGGCACAGCGCAATTACGAAGGTGCCCCTGGCGGTTCACATCTGACGGACACATGGCAAGCATGCAACACCTTGGAAGTTACTCTCCCATGCACGCCTGGATTGTCAGGGTGGTCGTTCCGAATTCTCCGGGTTTCAGGAAAAAATGATATAGCATTAAAAACAGATATAAATGTTTGTGAGATTGACTTCAGCTGACAAGGTCTCAGTGAAGACAATTGACATTTTCAATAGAATGCATATGATTTGGACAGATAGAGTTGAGGTAGAAGCATAGATAGGTTAGGGTCCGATCACATTCACTTGAGATCAAAAGATTCAACAAGAAGTCATAGCTATAAGTGAATGCTGTAGAGGACAGAACACAAGTAATATATAACTAGTTTAAGGCCAAATCAACCAAATGAAGATAAACTTGAATATAAGTCAGGGATGAAGACTAATCAAATATAATGCCAAGAGAAACACTTCAAACAAAAGTTTGGTGGTGGCGTTACCCACCGTATAGGAAGTATTAGACCCAGACACGGCGCACAATTATCGTGGCGCTCCGAAGTCAAATTCCGCATTAATGTATTCACACTTAGAGTGTATGTCTTCATTGATTGAAGATATATGTTACTTTGTGTGTTGCACATCTAAATCATCAAAATGCATAAGTGTTAGGATGTGTGTCCAATTCACAGGACATTTGAGGATTCCAAGATATTTAGCTCACACTGCAACTTGCAAAACCTTTTCTCATCCAAGGGCTTTGTGAAGATATCAGCTAATTGCTCTTCAGTGTTGACGTAAATGATATCAATGTCTTCCTTCATAACATGATCTCTGAGAAAGTGATGACGAATCTCAATGTGCTTTGTCTTCCAGTGCTGAACTGGGTTGTTGGCTATCTTGATGGCACTCTCATTGTCGTAGTAGAGAGTCACATTCTTCAGGTGTATGCCATAGTCCTTGAGAGTTTGCTTCATCCAGAAAAGCTGAGCACAGCAAGATCCATCAGCAATGTATTCGGATTCAGCAGTGGAGAGAGATACACAGTTCTACTTCTTTGAAGACCAACAGACAAGTGATCGTCCCAGAAAGTGACATGTGCCTGATGTGGACTTGCGATCAACCTTGTCACCAGCATAATCAACATCTGAGAATCCAACTAGATCAAACTCTGAGCCCTTTGGATACCATAATCCTAATGTTGGGGTGTAAGCCAAATATCAAAGAATTCGCTTCACAGCTAAGTGATGCAATTCCTTTGGTGCCGCTTGGAATCGGGCACACATACAAACACTAAGCATTATATCTGGCCTAGATGCACATAAATAAAGCAAAGAACCAATCATGGAGCGGTATACCTTTTGGTCGAACTCTTTACCATTATCGTCGGGACCCAGATGACTTTTGGTTGGCATTGGCGTCATGTATCCTTTGCAGTCTTGCATTCCAAACTTATTCAGGCAATCTTTGAGATATTTTTCTTGAGATATGAAGATACCATTGTGTTGTTGATGAATTTGGAGACCCAGAAAGAACTTCAGTTCACCCATCATGGACATCTGATATTGCTCTTGCATCATGTGACCAAACTCATCACTGTATTTCTTGTTGGTGCAGCCGAAGATAATGTCATCCACATAGATTTGGCATACAAACAGGTCACCATCATATGTCTTCGTGAAGAGAGTAGGGTCTAGTGAACCAGGTTTGAAGCCTTTGCTCTTCAGGAAGTCTTTGACCGTGTCATACCAAGCACGAGGGGCTTGTTTGAGGCCATACAGTGCCTTGTTGAGCTTGTATACCATATCAGGATGTTTTGGATCTTCAAAGCCAGGAGGTTGTGCGACATATACTTCTTCTTCTATCTTTCCATTGAGAAAAGCACTCTTCACATCCATTTGATACAGAAGGATATTGTGGTGATTTGCATAGGCAAGCAGTATGCAAATGGCTTCAAGCCTTGCCACAGGAGCAAATGTTTCATCAAAGTCTATTCCTTCCACTTGAGTGTAACCTTGTGCAACAAGACGAGCTTTGTTTCTGACCACTTGACCATGCTCATCTTGCTTGTTGCGATATATCCATTTGGTGCCAATGATATTGTGCTTCCGAGGATTAGGACGCTTGACCAGTTCCCACACATTATTCAACTCAAAATGTTGAAGCTCTTCTTGCATAGCTTGAATCCATTCAGGTTCCATAAAGGCTTCAGCGACTTTCTTGGGTTCTGAGATTGAGACGAATGCAAAATGCCCACAGAAATTGGTTAGTTGTGTTGCTATTTGTGTAGCTCTTGAATGAGTGAGTGGACCAGGTGCATTGAGGCTATCGATCATCTTCTCAATCTGTACTTCATTTGCAACACGAGGATGAGCAGGACGAAGATTTTGCTCATTTTGATCAATGTCATCATTTGAAGGATTATCTTCAGGTTGAGCATTGTCTTCAGGTTGAGTGGATGCAGAAATGATCAGTTCTTCGTCAGTCTGATTCTCAGAGGGTATGATTTCTCCAGTTCCCATTTGCTTGATTGACTCGCTAGGGGATAATTCATCTAGCACATTTGGCAGGTGCTCTCTTTGCGAGCCGTTAGTCTCATCTAACCGCACATCCACAGTTTTAACCACTTTATAGTGAAAGAGGTTGAAGACTCTGTAGGAGTGCGAATCCTTTCCGTAACCAAGCATAAAACCTTCATGTGCTTTAGGTGCAAATTTGGAAGTGTGATGTGGATCCTTGATCCAGCACTTAGCACCAAATACTCTGAAGTAACTTACACTTGGCTTCTTACCAGTTAGGAGCTCATAGGATGTTTTCTTCAGAAGCTTGTGAAGATAAACACGGTTGATGACGTGGCATGCAGTATTAATGGCTTCAGGCCAGAACTTCCGTGGAGTCTTGTACTCATCAAACATCATTCAGGCCATCTCAATGAGAGTTCTGTTCTTGCGCTCTGCGATGCCATTCTGCTGAGGTGTATAGGGAGCAGAGAACTCATGAGTGATACCCAGGGTATCCGGATACAGGTTGAGGCCGGTGTTCTTGAACTCAGTGCCATTGTCGCTTCTGATGTGCTTGATCTTGACACCATAGTTCGTCATGGCACGATTGGCAAAGCGTCTGAAGACATCCTGCACTTCAGTTTGTAGAGGATTATATGCACCCAAGTGTATCAAGAGTAATCATCAACAATGACGAAGCCATAGAGGCAAGCAGTAGCATTGAGAGTGGAGTAGTGAGTAGGGCCAAATAAGACCATGTGCAGCAGCTCGAAGGGTTGAGACGTGGTCATGATTGTCTTCGAGATGCTTGGCTCTTGTCATCTTTCCGGCTTCGCAGGCGCCACACAAATGATCCTTCTTGAACTTGATGCCTTCGATGCACACAACATGCTTCTTCTTCGCGAGAGTGTGCAAGTTCCTCATGCCAGCATGCCCTAGCCTTCGATGCCAAAGCCAGCATTCTGAAGCTTTTGCTAGAAGACATACGACCATTTGTGGTCCTGTTGAGAAATCTACCATATACAGATCATCATTTCGATATCCTTCAAAGACTAGAGACTTGTCAGATTCCATCAGTACAAGGCATCGATATTTTCCAAATAGCACAATCATGTTTAAGTCACAAAGCATTGAGACAGACATTAAGTTGAAACCAAGGGATTCAACAAGCATCACTTTATCCATGTGCTGATCCCTTGATATTGCAACTCTACCTAGACCCAATACCTTGCTTTTACCAGTGTCAGCAAATGTGATGTGGCTCTTGTCTGATGGACGTACCGTTGAATCCATCAGAAGACTTCGATCGCCGGTCATGTGATTAGTGCATCCACTATCCATAATCCATTCTGAAGCACGAGGTGTCGTAGCCCACAGTGCAGTTTGGGGGATAGGCTTCACCAAGCGAGTTGTGAAGCAGAAACATTTGACGAACAAGTGGAACATGGAAATTCAGGTCTTGGTTAGGATAGATAGGATGAGTGTCAAGGAAATCTGGAGTGAAATACATAGTAAGACCATTTGGGCATTTTATCCTGCGCCCTACAAGATTTTTAAGGTCTCCAGCATTAGCTTTGGACGCCTTTGATTTTCGGTTGGAGACCTTTCCCTGCAGAAGGGAGTTAAGTTTTCTTAACCACCCACATCTTTAGGGGTGGCTTAGAAGCAATGAGTCTAAGTGCAGCATCTGAGAACTTCGGCTTTGGAGCCCTAGTAAATAGCCTTGCAGGGGGTGAATAATACTCATATGAATAAGCAGAAAAGTTCTTAGTTCTATGAACATAGCGGTTTGATGAAACACGCTCATATTCATGGGTCTGAGTATGATTTCCCTGCAAAACATTGACGTTAGGGTGACTCAGATGAGTCCACGGTCTGTATGAAGCTTTAGGACCATATGAAGCCTTTGGTATGGGGTTTGTCTTCTTCACAGGTGGTGTCATGATGACATTCACTAGAAGATTCTCAAGAACACTTTTAGGTACCCATATCTTCTTCATAGGTGGTCCATTCCTGCAGTTAGTACCAATATACCTGGCAAACACTTCACCATTCTGATTCTTAAACAGTTTATAGTTCACATCAAAGGATTCATCAATGATAATGGGATTAGCACAAGTGAAACTAGATAAGATGGATGGATCTACTAAAGGTTCCTTTGCAGCAACCCATGTGGTTTTGGGGTACTGCTCAAAGCTTCCAGTACGACCCATCAACATTCATTTTCCTCTCGAACCCAACACCCTCTTTTCTAGGGTTTTGGTTTAGAATCTTCTTTTTGAGGACATCACATAATGTCTGATGCCCTTTGAGGCTTTTGTACATCCCTGTCTCAAGCAGTGTCTTCAACCTGACATTCTCATAAGCAATAGTAGTGGTGTCCTCAGTAGAGGGGTTAGTTACCACTTTAGCATTTAAAGATATTGCAACAGCAGTAGCAGTAGAGCATTCAGCAACAGAGGTAGCATTATCACGCTCAATGCATTTTAAACATGGTGGTTCAAATCCTTCCTGAGCGGGACTGATCTGTTGAGAGCCAAGTGACTCATTCTCCTTTTGAAGATCTTCATGATCCGATCTCAATTTCTCAAGTTCCTGCTTCCTTTGAAGATAATCATGGGAAAGCTTTTCATGAGAAGTTGAGAGCGATTCATGTCGACCTTCAAGTTCTTGATACTTAACATGAAGATTTTTGATGTCTTCAATTAAGGACTGAGTCTTAGTCATTTCCGCGTCCAACAGGTCATCGCTTTTGTCTAACAGTTTTTGAATATGTTCCATAGCTTTCTGTTGTTCAGTTGCAATTTTAGCAAGTTTTTTGTAGCTAGGTTTGGATTCACCATCAGAGTCATCTTCACTTGATGTTTGAAAGTAAGCATCGCGAGAGTTTACCTTGGCACCACGTGCCATGAAGCAGTAGGTGGGAGTCGAGTCGTTCTCGTCATCAGCGTTGGTGACGGAGCCATTGTCTTCAGTGTTGAAGATGGACTTGGAGACGTAAGCTGTAGCTAGAGCCAGACTTGCGACACCAGAGTCGGACTCCTCCTCAGACTCCACCACCTCCTCTGAAGTAGACTCCTCCTCTGAATCCATTTCCTTGCCAACATAAGCACGTGCCTTGCCTGATGAGCTCTTCTTGTGCGATGAAGACTTGGAGGAAGATTTGGAAGAAGACTTTGAGGATTTCTTCTTCTTCTTGTCATCAGAATCATATTTTTTGTTCTTCTTCTTCTTCTTCTCATTGTCCCACTGTGGACATTTAGGGATGTAGTGGCCAGGTTTCTTGCACTTATGACAGGTTCTTTTCTTGCTGTCATGGGTGGGAGCTTCATCATCCCTTGAGCTAGATCGTGAAGACTTTCTGAAGCTTTTCTTCCTAGTGAATTTCTGGAACTTCTTCACAAGCATAGCAAGCTCCTTTCCAATATCTTCAGGATCACCAAAACTGCAGTCAGATTCTTCTCCAGATGAGGAAGCAGCAGCCTTTGCCTTCAAAGTGTGAGTTCGGCCATAGTTGAGGCCATAGATATCTCGTTTCTCAGATAGCTAGTAATCATGTGTGTTGAGCCTCTCAAGTATGTCATACGGATCGAGTGTCTAGAAATCAGGGCATTCTTGTATCATCAGGGCTAGGGTGTCAAATGAGCTGTCAGGAGATCTCAGCAGTGTCTTCACTATTTCATGCTTCGTAATGTCAGTTGCACCAAGTGCACGAAGCTCATTTGTGATATCAGTGAGGCGATCAAACGTGAGCTGAACGTTCTCGTTGTCGTGTCTTTTGAAGCGGTTGAAGAGGTTGCGGAGAGTACTGATTCGTTGATCACGCTGAGTTGAGACGCCTTCATTGACCTTGGAGAGCCAGTCCCAGACTAGCTTCGACATTTCCAGAGCACTCACGCGGCCATACTGCCCTTTGGTCAAATGACCACAGATGATGTTCTTGGCTGTAGAGTCTAGTTGAATGAACTTCTTGACATCAGCAAGGGTGACACCTTCACTAGTCTTGGAAACGCCGTTCTTGACGACATACCACAGATCGACATCAATGGCTTCAAGATGCATGCGCATCCTATTCTTCCAGTAGGGATATTTAGTGCCATCGAAGATGGGGCACGCAGCAGAGACCTTGATTATCCCTGCAGTCGACATAGCTAAAACTCCAGGTGGTTAAACCGAATCACACAGAACAAGGGAGTGCCTTGCTCTGATACCAATTGAAAGGGCTAGTTATCGACTAGAGGGGGGGTGAATAGGCGATTTTTATGAAAGTCTTCAAAACATGGGAGTTTCAAAGACAAACAATAGAAACAACACTATTCGAATGCAGCGGAAGGCAGACTACACTAGACAAGCCATAGTCAAGTATTCAATGAAGTGAAAGCACGAAGACTATCAGCATCTAGGTAGTAAGGATCAGGATGGAAGATAGTATGAAGCCAATCAGATCAGGTAGTCACACAATGAAGTCAAACAGATAATGCAAGCAGGCAATGACTTCACGAAGAGAAACAATAAGTAGAGAGAGGTGAGAGATAGAACCAGTGGCTTCAGGAGGACAGGGATTTGTTCGACCAGTTCCAGTTGCTGTGACAACTGTACGTATGGTTAAGGAGGCTAAGATTCAACTTAGAAGACCGCTTATTCACCTTATTCCCCTTGATCTAAGGACACCTAGTCCCCGCCCAATCACTCTGGTAAGTCTTCAAGGTAGACTTCCAAACCTTCACAGACTTCGTTCACCGGCAATCCACAATGACTCTTGGATGCTCAGAATGTGACGCCTAACCGGCTGGAGGATTCACAGTCCTCAAGTGTAACAAGTCTTCAGATCACGCGGACAGAAAGACTTCAGTGATGCCAAACACTCTTTGGGCTCTGGGTGGTTTGGGCTTTGTCCTCGCAAGGATTCTCTCTCAAAAGCTTCGGAGGTGGGTTGCTCTCAAACGACAAAAGCCGTATCTAACTCTGAGCAGCCACCAATTTATGGTGTAGGGGGTGGGCTATTTATAGCCACTGGGCAACCCGACTTGATTTGTCCGAAATGACCCTGGGTCACTAAGGAACTGACACGTGTCACAACGGTCAGATTTCAAACACATGCGGCAGCTTGACTTGGGCTACAAGTAAAGCTGACTCATCTGACTCTGGATAAGATTTGCTCTCATTGTCTTCGCTCGAAGACATAGGATTTGGTTGAGCATCACTTCAGTCACTCTGACTTTGTTCACTTGGACCCCACTTAACAGTGCGGTGGTTCCTATGCTCAACAACAAAGAAAATAAACATCGAAACAGCTAAGTCCTCGCGCTCCATAGTCTTCACTCAATGTCTTCTCGTGTTATAGTCTTTAACGTGAGTAGCTTCACAGACCACCATTGTCTTCATTGTCTTCACACATTTTTAGGGGTCATCTCCAGTAGGTAAACCGAAACAATGAGGGACTACTACATGTGTTATCCTGCAATTCTCACAAACACATTAGTCCCTCAACCAGGTTTGTCGTCAATACTCCAAAACCAACTAGGGGTGGCACTATATGCACTTACATTCATCCAGCCCTCCACGGTGTCGTCCTGTTCATCCAGCCCTCCACACCATGGGGTCCTATTCATCTAGAGGCAACGCCATCACTCACTATTCATCCAACCCCTCCCCCCTGCAACGCTCACTATTCATCCAGAGAGGCAGCATCGATCGGCTTCAGTTAGCAGCAGTAGTGAAGGAATAGCTCGATCGGGTTCAGTTAACAGCCATCAATCGATCGCTCGGGTTCAGTAACGCGTAGCCTGCAGTGCAATCGCTCGGGTTCAGTTAGAGCCAACGCCTCGCACACACACGCGTGCGTGTATGAGAGAAACGCGCATCGCTCGGCCACCGACCTCCCACCGTAACCGGGAACTCCCTGAAATTTTCCTCGCCCTCGCTTCTACCACGGTTTTTTCCATCATGGACGGCCCAAAGAATGTCATGCAGCTGCGTGTCCAGCCCGCCCAGGACGAAAAGCCCATTTTCTGTCATGATTTTTTGTCATAGAAGTAGGAGCCCATCACATCTATGATGATACCGGGTTTTGTCACAATTATCGCCATAGAAGTGTCATATGTATGACAGAAAAAAAATTTGTTCGGCCCAAAATGTCATGGATGTGTCTTTTTTTTGTAGTGCATCAAGAACGTATCACCTCAAGAACACGAGAGAGAGAGAGATCAAACACATAGCTACTGGTACATACACTCAGCCCCAAGGGTGAACTACTCCCTCCTCGTCATAGAGAGCGTCGGGATGATGAAGATGGCCACCGGTGATGGATTCCCCCTCCGACAGGGTGCTGAAACGGGTTTTTGGTGGTTACAGAGGCTTGCGGTGGCGGAACTCCCGATCTATTGTCTGCTTCGATGTTTTTAGGGTATATGGGAATATATAGGCGAAAGAAGTCGGTCGGGGGAGCCATGAGGGGCCCATGAGAGTGGAGGACGCGCCCAGGGGGGTGGGCGCGCCCCCCTATCTCGTGGCCTCCTCGAAGCTTCCCTGGCTTGCACTCCAAGTTCCCTGGATTTCTTCTGTTCCAAAAATAACTTTTCAGAAGGTTTCATTCCGTTTGGACTCCGTTTGATATTCCTTTTCTTCGAAACACTGAAATAGGCAAGAAAACAGCAATACGGGATGGGCCTCCGGTTAGTTGGTTAGTCCCAAAAATGATATAAATGTGTAAAGTAAAGCCCATAAACATCCAAAACGAGTAATATAATAGCATGGAACAATAAAAAATTATAGATGCGTTGGAAACGTATCACCTAGTATTGCTATGGTTAAAGATCTCTTGGAAGAAGATATGGATGGGCATGTTATTTACTTCTGTGAAGAAGCTGCTAGAATTGCCAAACCGGGTAAAAGAGATAAACATAGACCTGTTGTTGGCATGCCCGTCATCTTAGTTAAAATAGGAGATCACTGTTATCATGGTTTATGTGACATAGGTGCTAGTGTGAGTTCTATTCCTTATACCCTATATCAAGAAATTATGAATGACGCAGCACCTGGAGAAATAGAAGACATAGATGTTACTATTAAACTTGCTAATAGAGACACTATATCACCAATTGGGATTGTTAGATATGTTGAAGTCTTGTGTGGGAAAATAAAATACCCTACTGATTTTCTTGTTCTTGGTTCCCCACAAGATGACTTTTATCCCATTAGGTAGACCTTTATTGAACACCATTAATGCTAGAATAGATTATAAGAAACAAATTGCCGGTGTTAGTTTTGGTGACGACTCTCATGAGTTTAATTTTTCCAAGTTTAGTAGAAATCTTCATGAAAAAATTGCCTAGTAAAGATGAATTAATTGGTATTGCTTCTATTGTTGTGCCACCTACTGATCCACTAGAACAATATTTGCTAGACCATGAAAATGATTTTCATATGCATGAAAGAAATGAAATAGATAAGATTTTCTTTGAACAACGTCCTCTGCTTAAACACAATTTGTCTTTTGAAACTCTAGGAGGTCCTCCTCCACCTAAAGGTGACCCTGTGTTTGAATTAAAACAATTGCCAGACACTTTGAAATATGCTTATCTTGATGAAAAGAAGATATATCCTGTTATTATCAGTGACAAAAATGCTCAACGACGGTACTGTGCTGGTCCTAGGCAAGACTGTGCTAGAGACGCGAGCCTAGAACACTAACAAAATCACTATGCTGCACGGAAACAAGGGAAAAACACACATTGAATTATTATTTTCATTCTTTTTTTGCGCTCCTTTTTCGCAAAAATCACTATAATGGCGAGTGTCTCAAAACTCTTCCCAAATCAAAATAACAGGATAGACACGAATTTTTTTTGGACTTTTTTTATCGGAAATCAGGGCAGCGACGACCAAAAAGTGTGACGAAAAATCACTATGATGGCGACTGGCTCAAAACGCTCCTTGAGACCTAAAAATAGGATAGGGAAAAAATATTTTCACTTGCCGAAATTTTGGCCTAAAAACTGTTCGGGGGTCTCAAGACTTTTTTCCGAAACCTACTTAGGCCAGGAAACACGAATCAGAAAATTGATGAATCTCGAAAACAAACCTAATATGAAAAGAACTCGGATTGGTGATGGATAGGCGGTGGTATATGTGGTGGTAGGATATGGCAGCGGTGGTGGTATATGGCAGTGGTGGTAGGATATGGCAGCGGTGGTGGGATATGGCAGCAGTGTTAGGATATGACAGCGGTGGTGGTGTATGGCAGCAGCGATGAAGATGGTGCGGCGGCGGCGTGACTAATAGTGATAGAACTCGAAACTCTAATGGACTAGACTCTAAGACCAACAACTCGACACGATGATGCAACCGTAAATTCAACAAAGCAAAACCCTAAAAAGATTATGCAAAGGTTCAGATTGGTTCGGATATGAGGAACTAACCCTAATTTTTATGGCTTTTTCGTGGACTGTAGGTATGAAGAACAACCTCGAGTTAAACTATGAAAACTGGAAAATCTCACCGAGCAACCTGGAAATTTGATATCACTTGATAGAGGCGAAGGCGTCCTGTCTTTCGATGAGATGGTGATTATTGTTTTCGGAGGAGTACACTTTGACGATCTGACTACGAACGTGCGAGGACGACACGACTTAGCAATCGCTAAACCAACTCCGAGAGGTTATTGACCACACCGAAGCACGATCAACCTGACGATGAGGGTCTATTTCCTGCAAGCAAATGAAGAACAAGCAAAAACTAAGATTGCAATCTAGATACTGCGAATATAAGATGAAAGCTTTATTGATCAAGGTGGAGTTTTATGACGTCTTGGTCTGGTCGTTGAACACAAACGAAGTAGGCGAAGTTGCAGCTATGACGAACTTTTAATCTAAACAAAACCCAAAGTCTAAATGTTGCCCTAAGGGCTGTATATATGGATGAGTAGGGGGATTTCGTGGCCCCTTGTAGGACGGGTCCGGAACAACCCTAACTTTGTTTTCCCACACATACGAACTCTAAAAACAACCTAGGAAGTTGTATTTCGGAATTACATGGGCATGGCCCAAAAATAAGGTGGCGCAGCATCTAAAATAAGATATGGACAAAATTTATGAAGGGGAATCTTGTATATTTCATCCATGTCCTTGTAGGTCATCACAGAGGCTTCAAAGTGCTCCAATAAGCACTAGAAATGCCATTCTGGATCCTTTCACGTGCGCCTTCATCTCCATGCTTGATCCTGCTCCAGTGTTTATCCCTCTTGTCCATGCTAGGCCATTCATTAGTAATCAACACAAATGTATCCAATTTAGACAGCATCATATTCTCCTGAACATTAGAATTGTCACTAAGAAACGAAAGTACGTGGTAATTCAATTGGCATGCGGGGGCTCTATTAATTGGTCCAGTATATATAGCAACATGGGTTGTAGGTGAAGGAAATATGCCCTAGAGGCAATAATAAAGTTATTATTTATTTCCTTATTCCATGATAAATGTTTATTATTCATGCTAGAATTGTATTAACCGGAAACATAATACATGTGTGAATACATAGACAAACATAGTGTCACTAGTATGCCTCTACTTGACTAGCTCGTGAATCAAAGATGGTTAAGTTTCCTAGCCATGGACAAAAGAGTTGTCATTTGATTAACGGGATCACATCATTAGGAGAATGATGTGATTGACATGACCCATTCCGTTAGCCTAGCACTTGGTCGTTTAGTATGTTGCTATTGCATTCTTCATGACTTATACATGTTCCTGTAACTATGAGATTATGCAACTCCCGTTTACCGGAGGAACACTTTGGGTGCTACCAAACGTCACAATGTAATTGGGTGATTATAAAGGAGTACTACAGGTGTCTCCGAAGGTACATGTTGGGTTGGCGTATTTCGAGATTAGGTTTTGTCACTCCGATTGTCGGAGAGGTATCACTGGGCCCTCTCGGTAATGCACATCACTATAAGCCTTGCAAGCAATGTAGCTAATGAGTTAGTTACGGAATGATGCATTTGTTGGAAATATGCCCTAGAGGCAATAATAAAAGTGTTATTATTATATTTCCTTGTTCATGATAATTGTCTTTTATTCATGCTATAACTGTATTATCCGGAAATCATAATACATGTGTGAATACATAGACCACAATATGTCCCTAGTGAGCCTCTAGTTGACTAGCTCGTTGTGATCAACAGATAGTCATGGTTTCCTGGCTATGGACATTGGATGTCGTTGATAACGGGATCACATCATTAGGAGAATGATGTGATGGACAAGACCCAATCCTAAGCATAGCACAAAGATCGTGTAGTTCGTTTGCTAGAGCTTTGCCAATGTCAAGTATCTCTTCCTTTGACCATGAGATCGTGTAACTCCTGGATACCGTAGGAGTGCTTTGGGTGTATCAAACGTCACAACGTAACTGGGTGGCTATAAAGGTGCATTACAGGTATCTCCGAAAGTGTCTGTTGGGTTGGCACGAATCGAGACTGGGATTTGTCACTCCGTGTAAACGGAGAGGTATCTCTGGGCCCACTCGGTAGGACATCATCATATGCGCAATGTGACCAAGGAGTTGATCACGGGATGATGTGTTACGGAACGAGTAAAGTGACTTGCCGGTAACGAGATTGAACAAGGTATTGGATACCAACGATCGAATCTCGGGCAAGTAACATACCGATAGACAAAGGGAATTGAATACGGGATTGATTAAGTCCTTGACATCGTGGTTCATCCGATGAGATCATCGTGGAACATGTGGGAGCCATCATGGGTATCCAGATCCCGCTGTTGGTTATTGACTGGAGAACGTCTCGGTCATGTCTGCATGTCTCCCGAACCCGTAGGGTCTACACACTTAAGGTTCGATGACGCTAGGGTTATAAAGGAAGCTTGTATGTGGTTACCGAATGTTGTTCGGAGTCCCGGATGAGATCCCGGACGTCACGAGGAGTTCCGGAATGGTCCGGAGGTAAAGATTTATATATAGGAAGTCCTGTTTCGGCCATCGGGACAAATTTCGGGGTCATCGGTATTGTACCGGGACCACCGGAAGGGTCCCGGGGGCCCACCGGGTGGGGCCACCTGCCCCGGGGGCCACATGGGCTGTAGGGGGTGCGCCTTGGACTACATGGGCCAAGGGCACCAGCCCCTAGAGGCCCATGCGCCAAGATAAAGGAAAAAGGGAAGAGTCCTAAAGGGGGAAGGCACCTCCGAGGTGCCTTGGGGAGGATGGACTCCTCCCCATCCTTAGCCGCACCCCTTCCTTGGAGAGGGGGCAAGGCTGCGCCTCCCCCCTCTCCCTTGGCCCTATATATAGTGGGGAAAAGGAGGAGCAATGATACCTAAGGCCTTTGGTTGCCTCCCTCTCCCTCCCGTGACACATCTCCTCTCCCGTAGGTGCTCGGTGAAGCCCTGCAGGATTGCCACGCTCCTCCATCACCACCGCACCGTTGTGCTGCTGTTGGATGGAGTCTTCCTCAACCTCTCCCTCTCCCCTTGCTGGATCAAGGCGTGGGAGACGTCACCGAGCTGTACGTGTGTTGAACGCGGAGGTGCTGTCCGTTCGGCACTTGATCATCGGTGATCTGAATCACGACGAGTACGACTCCATCAACCCCGTTCACTTGAACGCTTCCGCTTAGCGATCTACAAGGGTATGTAGATGCAAACTCTCCTCTCTTTCTACTCGTTGCTGGTCTCTCCATAGATAGATCTTGGTGATACGCGTAAGAAAATTTTGAATTTCTGCTACGTTCCCCAACAGTGGTATCAGAGCTAGGTCTATTGCGTAGATTCTTTGCACGAGTAGAACACAAAGTAGTTGTGGGCGTTGATGTTGTTCAATATGCTTACCGTTACTAGTCCAATCTTGTTTCGACGGTATTGTAGGATGAAGCGGCCCGGACCGACCTTACACGTACTCTTACGTGAGACAGGTTCCACCGATTGACATGCACTTGGTGCATAAGGTGGCTAGCGGGTGCCAGTCTCTCCCACTTTAGTCGGAACGGATTCGATGAAAAGGGTCCTTATGAAGGGTAAATAGCAATTGGCATATCACGTTGTGGTCTTGCGTAGGTAAGAAACGTTCTTGCTAGAAACCCATAGCAGCCACGTAAAACATGCAACAACAATTAGAGGACGTCTAACTTGTTTTTGCAGGGTATGCTATGTGATGTGATATGGCCAAAAGGATGTGATGAATGATATATGTGATGTATGAGATTGATCATGTTCTTGTAATAGGATTCACGACTTGCATGTCGATGAGTATGACAACCGGCAGGAGCCATAGGAGTTGTCTTTATTTTTTGTATGACCTGCGTGTCATTAAAGAACGCTATGTAAACTACTTTACTTTATTGCTAAACGCGTTAGCCATAGAAGTAGAAGTAGTCGTTGGCGTGACAACTTCATGAAGACACGATGATGGAGATCATGATGATGGAGATCATGGTGTCATGCCGGTGACAAGATGATCATGGAGCCCCGAAGATGAAGATAAAAAGGAGCAAAATGATATTGGCCATATCATGTCACTATTTGATTGCATGTGATGTTTATCATGTTTATGCATCTTGTTTACTTAGGACGACGGTAGTAAATAAGATGATCCCTCGTTAAAATTTCAAGAAGTGTTCTCCCCTAACTGTGCACCGTTGCTACAGTTCGTCGTTTCGAAGCACCACGTGATGATCGGGTGTGATAGATTCTTACGTTCACATACAACGGGTGTAAGACAGTTTTACACAGCGAAAACACTTAGGGTTAACTTGACGAGCCTAGCATGTACAGACATGGCCTCGGAACACGGAGACCGAAAGGTCGAGCATGAGTCGTATAGTAGATACGATCAACATGAAGATGTTCACCGACGTTAACTAGTCCGTCTCACGTGATGATCGGACACGGCCTAGTTGACTCGGATCATGTGATCACTTAGATGACCAGAGGGATGTCTATCTGAGTGGGAGTTCATAAGATGAACTTAATTATCCTGAACATAGTCAAAAGACCTTTTGCAAATTATGTCGTAGCTCGCGCTATAGTTCTACTGTTTTAGATATGTTCCTAGAGAAATTATAGTTGAAAGTTGATAGTAGCGATTATGCGATCACTAGAACGCTTATGTCCTTAATGCACTGCTCAGTGTGCTGAACCCCAAACGTCGTTTGTGGATGTTTCGAACATCGAACATACACGTTTTGATAACTACGTGATAGTTCAGTTAAATGGTTTAAGTAGAGGCACCAAAGACGTTTTCGAAACGTCGCGGAACATATGAGATGTTTCGAGGGCTGAAATTGGGATTTCAGGCTCGTGCCCACGTCAAGAGGTATAAGACCTCCGACGATTTTCTTAGCCTGCAAACTAAGGGAGAAAAGCTTAATCGTTGAGCTTGTGCTCAGATTGTCTGAGTGCGACAATCACTTGAATCGAGTGGGAGTTGATCTTCCAGATGAGATAGTGATGTTTCCCCAAAGTCATTGCCACCAAGCTGCTAGAGCTCCGTGATGAACTATAACATATCAGGGATAGATATGATGATCCTTGAAATATTCGCGTTGTTTGACACCGCGAAAGTAGATATCAAGAAGGAGCATCAATTGTTGATGGTTGATGAAACCACTAGTTTCAAGAAGGGCAAGGGAAAGAAGGGATACTTCATGAAACGGCAAATCAGCTGCTGCACCAATGAAGAAACCCAAGGTAAAACCCAAACCCGAGACTAAGTGCTTCTGTAATAAGGGGAACAACCACTGGAGCAGCATTACCCTAGATACTTGGTAGATAAGAAGGCTGGCAAGGTCGATAGAAGTATATTGGATATACATTATGTTAATGTGTACTTTACTAGTACTCCTAGTAGCACCAGGGTATTAGATACCGGTTCGGTTGCTAAGTATTAGTAACTCGAAATAAAAGCTACGGAATAAAAGGAGACTGGCTAAAGGTGAGCTGACGATATGTGTTGGAAGTGTTTCCAAGTTTGATGTGATCAAACATCGCACGCTCCCTCTACCACCGAGATTGGTGTTTGCGTTGAGCATAGACATGATTGGATTATGTCTATCGCAATACGGTTATTCATTTAAAGAGAATAATGGTTACTCTATTTATTTGAATAATACCTTCAATGGTCTTGCACCTAAAGGAATGGTTTATTGAATCTCGGTCGTAGTGATACACATTTTCATGCCAAAAGATATAAGATAGTAATGATAGTACCACTTACTTGTGGCACTGCCACGTAAGTCATATCGGTATAAAATGCATGAAGAAGCTCCATGTTGATGGATCTTTGGACTCACTCATTTTTGAAAAGTTTGAGACATGCGAACCATGTCTATTGGTATATATGCATGAAGAAACTCCATGCAAATGGACCGTTTGAACTTACTTGATTTTGAATCACTTGAGATATGCAAATCATACCACATGGGCAAGATGACTGAAAAGCCTCGGTTTCAGTAAGATGGAACAAGATAGTAACTTGTTGGAAGTAACACATTTTGATGTGTGTAGTCCAATGAGTGCTGAGGCATGCAGTGAATATCATTATGTTCTTACTTCACAGATGATTCGAGTAGATGTTGTATATATTTACTTGATGAAACACAAGTCTGAATTATTGAATGGTTCAAGTAATTTCAGAGTGAAGTAGAAGATCATTGTGACAAGAGGATAAAATGTCTATGATACGATCATAGAGATGAATATCTGAGTTACGAGTTTTGGCACACAATTAAGACATTGTGGAAATTGTTTCATAATTAATACCGCCTGGAACACCATAGTGTGATGGTGTGTCCGAACATCATAGTTGCACCCTATTGGATATGGTGCGTACCATGATGTCTCTTGTCGAATTACCACTATCGTTCATGGGTTAGGCATTAGAAACAACCACATTCACTTTAAATAGGGCACCACATAATTCCTTTGAGATGACACCGTATGAATTATGGTTTAGAGAAACCTAAGTTGTCGTTTCTTAAAGGTTTGGGGCTGCGACGCTTATGTGAAAAAGTTTCAGGATTAAGCTCGAACCCAAAGCGGATAAAATGCATCTTCATAGGACACCCAAAACAGTTGGGTATACCTCCTAATTCAGATCCGAAAGCAATATGGATTGTTTCAAGAATCGGGTCCTTTCTCGAGGAAAAGTTTCTCTCGAAAGAATTGAGTGGGAGGATGGTGGAGACTTGATGAGGTTACTGAACCGTCTCTTCAACTAGTGTATGGCAGGGCACAGGAAGTTGTTCCTGTGGCACCTACACCAATTGAAGTGGAAGCTTATGATATTGATCATGAAACTTCGGATCGAGTCACTACCAAACCTCGTAGGACGACAAGGACACGTACTACTTCGGAGTGGTTAGGTGATCCTGTCTTGAAAGTCATGTTGCTAGACAACAATGAACCTACGAGCTATGGAGAAACGATGGTGGGCCCGGATTCCGATAAATGGCTCGAGGCCATAAAATCCGAGAACGGATCCATGGACTTTGGTGGACTTGCCCAATGATCGGCAAGCCATTAAGATAAATGGATCTTTAAGAAGAAGACGGACGTGGATGGTAATGTCACCGTCCATGAAGCTCGACTTGTGGCGAAAAGTTTTTCACAAGTTCAAGGAGTTGACTACGATGAGATTTTCTCATCCGTAGCGATGCTTAAAGTCCGTCGGATTCATGTTAGCATTAGCTGTATTTATGAAATCTGGCAAATTGATATCAAAACGAGTTTCCTTACCAGTTTTCGTGAGGAAAGGTTGTATATAATACAATCAGAAAGTTTTTGTCGATCCTAAGGATGCTAAAAGGTATGCTAGCTCCAGCGATCCTTCTAAGGACTGGAGTGAGCATCTCGGAGTTGGAATGTATGCTTTGATGATGATCAAAGATTTTGGGTTTGTACAAAGTTTATGAGAAACTTGTATTTCCAAAGAAGTGAGTGGGAGCACTATAGAATTTCTGATAAGTATATGTTGTTGACATATTGTTGATCAGAAATGATGTAGAATTTCTGGAAAGCATATAGGGTTATTTGAAATGTGTTTTTCAATAGAAAACCTGGATTAAGCTACTTGAACATTGAGCATCAAGATCTATAAGGATAGATCAAAACGCTTAATGGTATTTTCAAATGAGCACATACCTTGACATGATCTTGAAGGTGTTCAAGATGAACCAGTCAAAGAAGGAGTTCTTGCCTGAGTTGTAAGGTATGAAGTTAAAACTTAAAGCTCGACCATGGCAGAATAGAGAGAAAGGACGAAGGTCGTCCCCTATGCTTTAGACGTAGGCTCTTCAGTATGCTATGCTGTGTACCGCACCTAAAGTGTGCCTTGCCATGAGTCAGTCAAGGGGTACAAGAGTGATCCAAGAATGGCTCAAAGGACAGCGGTCAAAGTTATCCTTAGTAACTAGTGGACTAAGGAATTTTCTCGATTATGGAGGTGGTAAAAGAGTTCGTCGTAAAGGTTACGACGATGCAAGCTTGACACCTATCCGGATAGCTCTGAGTAGAGAGACCGGATACATATAATGGAGCAACAATTTAGAATAGCTCCAAGTAGAACAGTTATTTGGAATAGATCCAAATAGAGCGTGGTAGCTGCATCTAGGAGATGACATAGAGATTTGTAAAGCACACACGGATCTGAAAGGTTCAGACCCGTTGACTAAAACCTCTCTCACAAGCAACATGATCAAACATAAAACTCATTGAGTGTTAATCACATAGTGATGTGAACTAGACTACTGACTCTAGTAAACTCTTGGGTATTAGTCACATGGCGATGTGACCTGTGAGTGTTAATCACATGGCGATGTGAACTAGATTATTGACTCTAGTGCAAGTGGGAGACTGTTGGAAATATGCCCTAGAGGCAATAATAAAAGTGTTATTATTATATTTCCTTGTTCATGATAATTGTCTTTTATTCATGCTATAACTGTATTATCCGGAAATCGTAATACACGTGTGAATACATAGACCACAATATGTCCCTAGTGAGCCTCTAGTTGACTAGCTCGTTGTGATCAACAGATAGTCATGGTTTCCTGGCTATGGACATTGGATGTCGTTGATAACGGGATCACATCATTAGGAGAATGATGTGATGGACAAGACCCAATCCTAAGCATAGCACAAAGATCGTGTAGTTCGTTTGCTAGAGCTTTGCCAATGTCAAGTATCTCTTCCTTTGACCATGAGATCGTGTAACTCCTGGATACCGTAGGAGTGCTTTGGGTGTATCAAACGTCAAAACGTAACTGGGTGGCTATAAAGGTGCATTACAGGTATCTCCGAAAGTGTCTGTTGGATTGGCACGAATCGAGACTGGGATTTGTCACTCCGTGTAAACGGAGAGGTATCTCTGGGCCCACTCGGTAGGACATCATCATATGCGCAATGTGACCAAGGAGTTGATCACGGGATGATGTGTTACGGAACGAGTAAAGTGACTTGCCGGTAACGAGATTGAACAAGGTATTGGATACCAACGATCGAATCTCGGGCAAGTAACATACCGATAGACAAAGGGAATTGAATACGGGATTGATTAAGTCCTTGACATCGTGGTTCATCCGATGAGATCATCGTGGAACATGTGGGAGCCATCATGGGTATCCAGATCCCGCTGTTGGTTATTGACTGGAGAACGTCTCGGTCATGTCTGCATGTCTCCCGAACCCGTAGGGTCTACACACTTAAGGTTCGATGACGCTAGGGTTATAAAGGAAGCTTGTATGTGGTTACCGAATGTTGTTCGGAGTCCCGGATGAGATCCCGGACGTCACGAGGAGTTCCGGAATGGTCCGGAGGTAAAGATTTATATATAGGAAGTCCTGTTTCGGCCATCGGGACAAATTTCGGGGTCATCGGTATTGTACCGGGACCACCAGAAGGGTCCCGGGGGCCCACCGGGTGGGGCCACCTGCCCCGGGGGGACACATGGGCTGTAGGGGGTGCGCCTTGGCCTACATGGGCCAAGGGCACCAGCCCCTAGAGGCCCATGCGCCAAGATAAAGGAAAAAGGGAAGAGTCCTAAAGGGGGAAGGCACCTCCGAGGTGCCTTGGGGAGGATGGACTCCTCCCCATCCTTAGCCGCACCCCTTCCTTGGAGGAGGGGGCAAGGCTGCGCCTCCCCCCTCTCCCTTGGCCCTATATATAGTGGGGAAAAGGAGGAGCAATGATACCTAAGGCCTTTGGTTGCCTCCCTCTCCCTCCCGTGACACATCTCCTCTCTCGTAGGTGCTCGGTGAAGCCCTGCAGGATTGCCACGCTCCTCCATCACCACCGCACCGTTGTGCTGCTGTTGGATGGAGTCTTCCTCAACCTCTCCCTCTCCCCTTGCTGGATCAAGGCGTGGGAGACGTCACCGAGCTGTACGTGTGTTGAACGCGGAGGTGCTGTCCGTTCGGCACTTGATCATCGGTGATCTGAATCACGACGAGTACGACTCCATCAACCCCGTTCACTTGAACGCTTCCGCTTAGCGATCTACAAGGGTATGTAGATGCAAACTCTCCTCTCTTTCTACTCGTTGCTGGTCTCTCCATAGATAGATCTTGGTGATACGCGTAAGAAAATTTTGAATTTCTGCTACGTTCCCCAACAGCATTATGT
The DNA here is from genome assembly GCF_002162155.2 of Triticum dicoccoides. Classification (NCBI taxonomy): domain Eukaryota; kingdom Viridiplantae; phylum Streptophyta; class Magnoliopsida; order Poales; family Poaceae; genus Triticum; species Triticum dicoccoides. Next base: position 459,049,641 of record NC_041383.1, read on the forward strand.
AACGAGTAAAGAGACTTGCCGGTAACGAGATTGAACTAGGTATTGGATACCGACGATCGAATCTCGGGCAAGTAACATACCGATGACAAAGGGAATAAAGTATGTTGTTATGCGGTTTGACCGATAAAGATCTTCGTAGAATATGTAGGAGCCAATATGGGCATCCAGGTTCCGCTATTGGTTATTGACCAAGAATAGTTCTAGGTCATGTCTACATAGTTCTCGAACCCGTAGGGTCCGCACGCTTAAGGTTTCGATGACAGTTATATTATGAGTTTATGAGTTTTGATGTACCGAAGGAGTTCGGAGTCCCGGATGAGATCGGGGACATGACGAGGAGTCTCGAATGGTCGAGACGTAAAGATCGATATATTGGACGACTATATTCAGAGTTCGGAAAGGTTCCGAGTGATTCGGGTATTTTTCGGAGTACCGGAGAGTTACGAGAATTCACCGGGGAGTATATGGGCCTTATTGGGCCATACGGGAATTGAGGAGAGAGGCCGAAAGGAAGGAGGCGCGCAGCCCCCCTCTGGTCCGAATTGGACAAGGGGTGCAGCCCCTCTTTCCTTCCTCCTCTCCCCCTCTTTCCCCTTCTCCTACTCCAACAAGGAAGGAGGGAGTCCTACTCCCGGTGGGAGTAGGACTCCCCTTGGCGCGCCTCTCCCTGGCCGGTCGCCTCCTCCCCTTGCTCCTTTATATACGGGGGCAGGGGGGCACCCCATGGAACACAAGTTGATCTACGGATCGTTCCTTAGCCGTGTGCGGTGCCCCCCTCCACCATATTCCACCTCGGCCATATCGTCGCGGAGTTTAGGCGAAGCCCTGCGCTGGTAGAGCATCATCATCGTCACCACGCCGTCGTGCTGACGGAACTCATCCCCGAAGCTTTGCTTGATCGGAGCCCGGGGATCGTCATCGAGCTGAACGTGTGCTGAACTCGGAGGTGTCGTACGTTCGGTACTTGGATCGGTCGGATCCTGAAGACGTACGACTACATCAACCATGTTATCATAACGCTTCCGCTTACGGTCTACGAGGGTACGTGTACAACACTCTCTCCTCTCATTGCTATGCCATGACCATGATCTTGCATGTACGTAGAATTTTTTTTGAAATTACTACGTTCCCCAACAGTGGTATCAGAGCCAGATTTTATGCGTTGATGTTATATGCACGAGTAGAACACAAGTGAGTTGTGGGCGATACAAGTCATACTGCTTACCAGCATGTCATACTTTGGTTCGGCGGTATTGTGAGATGAAGCGGCCCGGACCGACATTACGCGTACGCTTACGCGAGACTGGTTTCACCGTTGCGAGCGCTCGTGCTTAAAGGTGGCTGGCGGGTGTCTGTCTCTCTCACTTTAGCTGAATCGAGTGTGGCTACGCCCGGTCCTTGCGAAGGTTAAAACAACACCAACTTGACGAACTATCGTTGTGGTTTTTATGCGTATGTAAGAATGGTTCTTGCTAAAGCCCGTAGCAGCCACGTAAAATTTGCAACAACAAAGTAGAGGACGTCTAACTTGTTTTTGCAGGGCATGTTGTGATGTAATATGGTCAAGACGTGATGCTATATTTTATTGTATGAGATGATCATGTTTTGTAACCGAAGTTATCGGCAACTGGCAGGAGCCATATGGTTGTCGCTTTATTGTATGAAATGCAAACGCCCTGTAATTGCTTTACTTTATCACTAAGCGGTAGCGATAGTCGTAGAAGCAATAGATGGCGTAACGACAACGATGCTACGATGGAGATCAAGGTGTCGCGCCGGTGACGATGGTGATCACGACGGTGCTTCGAAGATGGAGATCACAAGCACAAGATGATGATGGCCATATCATATCACTTATATTGATTGCATGTGATGTTTATCCTTTATGCATCTTATCTTGCTTTGATTGACGGTAGCATTTTAAGATGATCTCTCACTAATTATCAAGAAGTGTTCTCCCTGAGTATGCACCGTTGCGAAAGTTCTTCGTGCTGAGACACCACGTGATGATCGGGTGTGACAGGCTCTACGTTCAAATACAACGGGTGCAAAACAGTTGCACACGCGGAATACTCGGGTTAAACTTGACGAGCCTAGCATATACAGATATGGCCTCGGAACACGGAGACCGAAAGGTCGAGCGTGAATCATATAGTAGATATGATCAACATAATGATGTTCACCATTGAAACTACTCCATCTCACGTGATGATCGGACATGGTTTAGTTGATTTGGATCACGTGATCACTTAGATGACTAGAGAGATGTCTGTCTAAGTGGGAGTTCTTAAGTAATATGATTAATTGAACTTAAATTTATCATGAACTTAGTCCTGGTAGTATTTTGCAAATTATGTTGTAGATCAATAGCTTGCGTTGTTGCTTTCATATGTTTATTTTGATATGTTCCTAGAGAAAATTGTGTTGAAAGATGTTAGTAGCAATGATGCGGATTGGATCCGTGATCTGAGGTTTATCCGCATTGCTGCATAGAAGAATTATGTCCTTAATGCACCGCTAGGTGACAGACCTATTGCAGGAGCAGATGCAGACGTTATGAATGTTTGGCTAGCTCAATATGATGACTACTTGATAGTTTAGTGCACCATGCTTAACGGCTTAGAATCGGGACTTCAAAGACATTTTGAATGTCATGGACCATATGAGATGTTCCAAGAGTTGAAGTTAATATTTCCAGCAAATACCCGAGTTGAGAGATATGAAGTCTCCAACAAGTTCTATAGCTAAAAGATGGAGGAGAATCGCTCAACTAGTGAGCATGTGCTCAGATTGTCTGGGTACTTCAATCGCTTGAATCAAGTGGGAGTTAATCTTCCAGATAAGATAGTGATTGACAGAATTCTCTAGTCACCATCACCAAGTTAGTAGAACTTTGTGATGAACTATAGTATGCAAGGGATAACGGAAACGATTCCCAAGCTCTTCGTGATGCTAAAATCAACGAAGGTAGAAATCAAGAAAAACATCAAGTGTTGATGGTAGACAAGACCACTAGTTTCAAGAAAAGGGCAAAGGGAAGAAGGGGAACTTCAAGAAGAACGGCAAGCGAGTTGCTGCTCAAGTGAAGAAGCCCAAGTCTGGTCCTAAGCCTGAGACTAAGTGCTTCTACTGCAAAGGGATTGGTCACTGGAAGCGGAACTACCCCAAGTGACTGGCGGATAAGAAGGATGGCAAAGTGAACATAAGTATATTTGATATACATGTTATTGATGTGTACTTTACTAGTGTTTATAGCAACCCCTCGGTACTTGGTACTGGTTCAGTTGCTAAGAGTAGTAACTCGAAACGGGAGTTGCAGAATAAACAGAAACTAGTTAAGGATGAAGTGACGATGTGTGTTGAAAGTAGTTTCAAGATTGATATGATCATCATCGCACACTCCCTATACTTTCGGGATTAGTGTTGAACCTAAATAAATGTTATTTGGTGTTTGCGTTGAGCATGAATATGATTTGATCGTGTTTATTGCAATACGATTATTCATTTAAGTAAGAGAATAAACTGTTGTTCTGTTTACATGAATAAAACCTTATATGGTTACACACCCAATGAAAATGGTTCATTGGACCTCGATCGTAGTGATACACATATTCATAATATTGAAACCAAAAGATGCAAAGTTAATAACGATAGTGCAACTTATTTGTGGCACTGCCGTTTAGGTCATATTGGTGTAAAGTGCATGAAGAAACTCCATGCTGATGGGATTTTGGAATCACTTGATTATGAATCATTTGATGCTTGCGAACCGTGCCTTTGGGTGAGATGACTAAAACTCCGTTCTTCGGAACAATGGAACGAGCAACAAACTTGTTGGAAATAATACATACTGATGTATGCAGACCAATGAGTATTAAGGATCGCGGCAGGTATCGTTATTTTCTGACCTTCACAGATGATTTGAGCAGATATGGGTATATCTACTTGATGAAACATAAGTCTGAAATAGTTGAAAAGTTCAAAGAATTTCAGAGTGAAGTGGAAAAATCATCGTAACAAGAAAAATAAAATTTCTATGATCTGATCGTGGAGACGAATATTTGAGTTATGAGTTTGGTCTTCATTTGAAACAATGTGAAATAGTTTCGCAACTCACGCCATCTGGAACACCACAATATAATGGTGTGTCCGAACATCGTAATCGTACTTTACTAGATATGGTGCGATCTATGATGTATCTTACTGATTTACCGCTATCGTTTTGGGGTTATGCTTTAGAGACGGCCGCATTCACGTTAAATAGGGCACCATCAAAATCCGTTGAGACGACGCCTTATGAACTGTGGTTTGGCAAGAAACCAAAGTTGTCGTTTCTTAAAGCTTGGAGTTGCGATGCTTATATGAAAAAAGGTCTTCAACCAGATAAGCTCGAACCCAAATTAGAGAAGTGCGTCTTCATAGAATACCCAAAGGAAACTATTGGGTACACCTTCTATCACAGATCCGAAGGCAAGTTATTCGTTGCTAAGATGGATCCTTTCTAGAAAAGGAGTTTCTCTCGAAAGAAGTGAGTGGGAGGAAAGTAGAACTTGATGAGGTAATTGTACCTTCTCCCTTATTGGAAAGTAGTTCATCACAGAAATCAGTTTCAGTGAGTACTACACCAATTAGTGAGGAAGTTAATGATGATGATCATGAAACTTCAGATTAAGTTACTACAGAATCTCGTAGGTCTTACAGAGTAAGATCCGCACCAGAGTGGTACAGTAATCCTGTTCTAGAAGTTATGTTACTAGACCATGACGAACCTATGAACTATGAAGAAGCGATGGTGAGCCCAGATTCCGCAACATGGCTTGAGGCCATGAGATCTAAGATAAGATCCATGTATGAAAACAAAGTATGGACTTTTATTGACTTGCCCAATGATCGGCGAGACATTGAGATTAAATGGATCTTCAAGAGGAAGACGGACGCTGATAGTGTTACTATCTACAAAGTTAGAATTGTCGCAAAAAGGTTTTCGACAAGTTCAAGGTGTTGACTACGATGAGAGTTTTTCACTCGTATCTATGCTTAAGTCTATCTGAATCATGTTAGCAATTGCCGCATTTTATGAAATCTGGCAAATGGATAAACAAAACAGCATTCCTTAATGGTTTTCTTAAAGAAGAGTTGTATATGATGCAACCAGAAGGTTTTGTCAATCCTAAAGATGCTAAAAAATTGTGCAAGCTCCAGCGATCCATCTATGGACTGGTGCAAGCATCTCGGAGTTGGAATATATGCTTTGATGAGTTGATCAAAGCATATGGTTTTATACAGACTTTTGAAGAAGTTTGTATTTACAAGAAAGTGAGTGGGAGCTCTGTAGCATTTCTAATATTATATGTAGATGACATATTGTTAATTGGAAATGATATGGAAATTCTGGATAGCATGAAAGGATACTTGAATAAGAGTTTTTCAAAGCAAGACCTCGGTGAAGCTGCTTACACATTGAGCATCAAGATCTATATAGATAGATCAAGACGCTTGATAAGATTTTTCAATGAGTACATACCTTGATAAATTTTTGAAATAGTTCAAAATGGAACAGTCAAATAAAGGAGTTCTTGCCTGTGTTACAAGGTGTGAAGTTGAGTAAGACTCAAGACCCGACCATTGCAGAAAATAGAAAGAGAATGAAAAGTCATTCCCTATGCCTCAGTCATAGGTTCTATAAAGTATGCTATGCTGTGAACAGACCTATTGTATACCTTGCTCTGTGTTTGGCAAAGGAATACAATTTTGATCTAATAAGTAGATCACTGGTCATGGGTCAAGAATATCCTTAGTGAGGACTAAGGAGATGTTTCTCGATTATGGAGGTGATAAAAGAGCCCGTCGTAAAAGTTACAACGATGCAAGCTTTTACACCAATCCAGATGACTCTAAGTCTCAATCTGGATACATATTAAAAGTGGGAGCAATTAGCTAGAGTAGCTTCGTGCAGAGCATTCTGGACATAGAATATTTGCGAAATACATACGGCTCTGAATATGACAGACCCGTTGACTAAGCTTCTCTCACGAGCAAAACATGATCATACCTTAGTACTCTTTTGGGTGTTAATCACACAGCGATGTGAACTAGATTATTGACTCTAGTAAACCCTTTGGGTGTTGATCACATGATGATGTGAACTATGGGTATTAATCACATGCAGATGTGAATATTGGTGTTAAATCACATAGCGATGTGAACTAGATTATTGACTCTAGTGCAAGTGGAAGACTGAAGGAAATATGCACTAGAGGCAATAATAAAGTTATTATTTATTTCCTTATTCCATGATAAATGTTTATTATTCATGCTAGAATTGTATTAACCGGAAACATAATACATGTGTGAATACATAGACAAACATAGTGTCACTAGTATGCCTCTACTTGACTAGCTCGTGAATCAAAGATGGTTAAGTTTCCTAGCCATGGACAAAAGAGTTGTCATTTGATTAACAGGATCACATCATTAGGAGAATGATGTGATTGACATGACCCATTCCGTTAGCCTAGCACTTGATCGTTTAATATGTTGCTATTGCTTTCTTCATGACTTATACATGTTCCTGTAACTATGAGATTATGCAACTCCCGTTTACCGGAGGAACACTTTGGGTGCTACCAAATGTCACAACGTAACTGGGTGATTATAAAGGAGTACTACAGGTGTCTCCGAAGGTACATGTTGGGTTGGCGTATTTCGAGATTAGGTTTTGTCACTCCGATTGTCGGAGAGGTATCTCTGGGCCCTCTCGGTAATGCACATCACTATAAGCCTTGTAAGCAATGTAGCTAATGAGTTAGTTACGGAATGATGCATTACGTAACGAGTAAAGAGACTTGCCGGTAACGAGATTGAACTAGGTATTGGATACCGACGATCGAATCTCGGGCAAGTAACATACCGATGACAAAGGGAACAAAGTATGTTGTTATGCGGTTTGACCGATAAAGATCTTCGTAGAATATGTAGGAGCCAATATGGGCATCCAGGTTCCGCTATTGGTTATTGACCAAGAATAGTTCTAGGTCATGTCTACATAGTTTTCGAACCCGTAGGGTCCGCACGCTTAAGGTTTCGATAACAGTTATATTATGAGTTTATGAGTTTTGATGTACCGAAGGAGTTCGGAGTCCCGGATGAGATCGGGGACATGACGAGGAGTCTCGAAATGGTTGAGACGTAAAGATCGATATATTGGACGACTATATTCGGAGTTCGGAAAGGTTCCGAGTGATTCGGGTATTTTTCGGAGTACCGGAGAGTTACGAGAATTCGCCAGGGAGTATATGGGCCTTATTGGGCCATACAGGAATTGAGGAGAGAGGCCGAAAGGAAGGAGGCGTGCATCCCCCCTCTGGTCCGAATTGGACAAGGGGTGCAGCCCCTCTTTCCTTCCTCCTCTCCCCCTCTTTCCCCCTTCTCCTACTCCAACAAGGAAGGAGGGAGTCCTACTCCCGGTGGGAGTAGGACTCCCCTTGGCGCGCCTCTCCCTGGCCGGCCACCTCCTCCCCTTGCTCCTTTATACACGGGGGCAGGGGGCACCCCATGGAACACAAGTTGATCTACGGATCGTTCCTTAGCCGTGTGCGGTGCCCCCCTCCACCATATTCCATCTCGGTCATATCGTCGCGGAGTTTAGGCGAAGCCCTGCGCCGGTAGAGCATCATCATCGTCACCACGCCGTCGTGCTGACGGAAATCATCCCCGAAGCTTTGCTGGATCGGAGCCCGGGGATCGTCATCGAGCTGAACGTGTGCTGAACTCGGAGGTGCCGTACGTTCGGTACTTGGATCGGTCGGATCGTGAAGACGTACGCCTACATCAACCGCGTTATCATAACGCTTCCGCTTACGGTCTACGAGGGTACGTGGACAACACTCTCTCCTCTCATTGCTATGCCATCACCATGATCTTACGTGTACGTAGGAAATTTTTTGAAATTACTACGTTCCCCAACAGTAGGTGTAACAATGGTATTGATGTCCTCATCAGAAATGATTCTAAGTAGGCACAATATTCATAAAATAGAATCAGTAGCACCAAGATATGGTAGATATTGTCGCCATCAGGCTTTAGCATTCAAGTGGTTGTCATAAAGCCATTATTGACATAGTCAAGTCTGAAGCACCAAAATATTACCGCCATGAAGTTTTATCTTCCAAGTAGTTGTCATGTGACCATTAACGGCATCATCAAATCGCACACACCAAAAGATTACCGCCATTGGGTCTTAGCATCCAAATACTAGGCGATTTTGCAATGTCAATTGGCTGTTCAATATTTTTGTTTAAATTTAACATTTTCAAAAATGCAAAAAAAAAAATATGTGTGCGCTCACTAATATTCTAGAAAAAATTCAGCTCAATTGGAGCAAAGAATTGTGAGATATTGGCAGTTCTTATTGGCTAATAATGTGGCTGTTTTTTTGTCACCGATGCACTTACAAACTAGACCCACTGTTAGGAATCATGTCAACACATTCAAATGATGTATTAGACCTAGCTACAAAAAATTACCCCAAAATATGGTGTTTTATGCAACAAAACATGTAAAGTGGGTGTTCTGTGCAAACTAGCACCAAAAGTAAGTGGTTTGTGCAATTTCCTCTCTCCGCGGGAGCTGAGTCGCCGCCGAAGAAGGGCCCAGCCATGGCTTACCCCCAGATTCGAACGGAGGAGGGGCTCCGAGCACAACCAGAGACCACCCGCAGTGAAGAACGCCGCCGAGGCCACCCAGCGTGCCGCACGCTCCCAAAAAATCACATCTCCGCCTTCGCCTGCTTACTGAAACCGCTCATCTCACGACTCGTTTGTAAAATAAATAAATAAAATGCAGCCTTCAGATTTGGTGGACTAGGAGGCATCTACAGCCGGCACCCCAAACCCGGCCTGGTTAGCATGAGACATCGGCAAGAGTTTGTTTTAAGGCACGGTAAGGATGGCGATCCATGTCCGAACTTTCGGATGTGATTCAACTGAACACATGTAACATGAAAATCACAAACTTGATTGTTCAATCATTATATTTGAAAATACATCGAGGAAAAAAAGTAGCCTAGCACACCGAGCAACGCCTGGATTTCCAACGTTGCCCTACACGACGATTGATTGGTTGACACACAACGACACGACATCACCAGCAGGTGATTTATTCGGAAACCAAATGTGGAGCTACTACGAATAAGGTAGCATAGCAGCAGCGAGCACGTAGACGTGTATGGGCACACTTACGAAGGTGATGAAGCAATACCACTTCACTTCTTGCAGACCAGCCCGGCGCTGCCCTTGCCGCTGCCGCACATGGTGTCGGCCGGCTCGTCGATCATGTCGACCGCCCCGACGCGGACGACGTCCTCTCCGGCGAAGCGCGCCACCTCGCAGTCCGTCCCGAAGATGTCCGACACCTGGTACTTTGCGGCACCACCCATCACCGGGATCTTGGCGCCCATGTCAACCCCGGCGCTGACGTAGTCGGAGCGGTAGGTTTGGCCGAGCACGCCGTGCACGTCGGCGCTGATGGAGTTGAACTTGAACGCGACGTTGAGGTGCGCGAGGCTGTCGTCGGCGGTGAGGCCGTAGTCGTGGATCCTCGAGTCCTCCTCGGTCACCGGCACCGCGTTGGCGACGATGCGGAACTGGCCGTCGAGGCGCACCACCACGCCGTTGGCCGCGCCGATGCGTAAGACGGACAGCGCGGGCGCGGAGGCCGGGCTCCAGCTGGCGGCCGGCGCCGCGTCCAGCTCGACAGGCATGCCGTCGAAGGTGATGGCGAGGCGGTCGACGGCGTTGTCCCAGGTGACCGTCCTCTTGACGCCGAGGTAGAGGCGGTGGCCGCCGAAGCGGATGCCGAGCGCCTGCACCCATGTGAAGTCCCGCGCCGCCTTCACGTTGCGCTTGCCGATGAAGTGCGCGTTGATGTGCAGGTTGGCGTCGGAGAGCAGGCAGAAGTCGGCGTCCCTGCGGCCGTGGAAGAGGAACTTGTTGCCGTCGCCGCCCACGAAGCGCGGGTCGTAGCACTCCGTGCCGGCCAGTTCACACACTGTTGGGTTCCAATGATGCATCAAGCACACGATCGAGCCGAGCAATCAGTAACTTTCTAACTGCGAAATGAATGCAAAAAACATGGACGTGTATGTGTGTGGTGTTCTTACTGCAGACGAGCTTGCAGCTGGGGCAGTGCACGTAGCAGAGGTCGCGGCAGCCGGCGGGGCACCGGCGCACCGGGATCATGCACTCTGGGGCCTGCGACGGGCTGCTCTGGTTGTAGCAGCTCACCACGGTGGGCTGCGCGCCGGGGCTCATGTAGACGGGTACCACGTTGGGGTCCGAAAGGATGGGGTTGTCCATCGGCTGGGCGCCGACCGTGACGAGGAATGCGGCGGCGCAGGCGAGCAGCACCACCGCGCACGGGCGCCGGACGGACGCCATCGATCACTGCTAGTCGGTCTCTGGGTGATCTTTCACTGCTGGTTGAGTGAAGCTGTTGCGAGTGCTCGTGATGGTGTGGTGGTGCAAGGCGTGGAACGCATTCTTTTATAGCCCGGGACGATCTGACTAAACGAGTGTCGTCGGAACCACGCATGGCTTTTAGTCCCGGCAAGTCAACTGCCGCTCGATAGATGGCTCGGCTAGCTCCCACAGTCCCCCGCCACATGAAACGATTCCACGCTTGCCGTCCCGGCGAACGGTTGATTCAAATCCGGGGCGCTTGGTCTCGATCTTGGTGTCAAGTGTCATCTGCTCTACGTTATGGCTAAACAGAATCTACATGCCCAGCCAGGACAAAAATTTATCCTCTTCAGAAAGAAACCAAGATTCAGATATAGCCTGGCCACCAAAAATTGCACGATATAGATAAAATCTTCAGTTGAAGAATACTCCTCCATGAGTAGGGTGCATACAATCTTCAGGGTAAAGGCGTAAGGCACGGCCTTAGAGGAACATGGTTAGTGTTCATCTTAACAGAGCACGAAGGTGCCAAGTTGTTATGTTGCTTCAGAAAGTTGCTCCAAGCTACGCTCTAGTCCGCTCTGTCATCGAAGACCACGAGAACAAGGAGAGTGCAACATTTTTAACGGACCAGAATGTGCAGACATCTGAGACACTATGCGAAGACCTAACACAAAAAGTACGCCGTGAAGATGCATACAACGTCTAGATTTCTTGGCAACTAAATTGTGATGCGATGGTTAGGAGGACAGTGGTATCCTCACCCGGTAGAGTTTAAATCGTGGTGCTCATATTTATTCTGAATTTATTTTAGGATTTTCGGTGATAAGCGTTTAGTGGGAGAAGACGTTCCCGTCGACTACGAGGCATCTACCGACGACTTCGTAAAATCTCAAGATGACATGCCGGCTCAGTCTCTCGGAGGTGCTCATAGGGGTAACCAGTAAGGTGTGTGTGTGTGAGTTCATAGGATGAGTGTATGCGTGTACGTATGAGCGTCTGCATTTGTATTGTGTTAAAAAAGTCTAGTTCGTTCACGATACTAAGAGCATTACTAGTAGAACCCTCCAACCCTCAAACCCTTATAGCAATTTAAGGGTTGAGAAGTGCCAGTTTTTGACACTTTTAAGGGTTGAAAAACAGGGGCAAAGACTAGAACCCTCAAACCCAACCCGTAAACTGCTTTGAGGGTTGAATTTGAGGGTTCTAGTATTTGCCTCAACCGCAATCTTTAAAACTGTCATTTCATATAGCACACATTTCATCATATGGCATATCACAAATTCCATCACAATTGACATAAAACAATAATCATTCTAGTTATTATTACAACACCGAATAAAACAAGAATCATTCAAATTATTACAACAATGTTTGAGCAAATTACACTAATTGTTCAAATCAAATAGGACATAGAAAAGTAAAACAAAGATACATCATGGGCTAATGCGCCGCCCATCCAACTGCCAGTGGTGCTCTACTAGATCATCCCGGAGCCGACCATGAGTGGTTGCATCCTCAATCTGACGATGTGCTTGAAGAAAAGCGTGTATGCGAGAAGAGTTTCTTTCCGATTGCACACGGGTACCAACATTGTCATAGAAACAGGGGAGGTTTAACCCTCTCTCATCCTCTAGGATCATGCTGTGTAGAATCACACAACATTTCATGATGTTCATCAAGGTTTTTTTTGTCCCAAAACCGGGTTGGACCACGAACTATGGCAAACCTTGCTTGCAAAACACCGAAAGCTCTCTCAATATCCTTGCGGGCTGCCTCTTGTGCCTTGGTGAAATGAGCCTCTTTTCTTGTTAAGGGCACCCCATTTTTCTCCTTGATGGACTTCACAAGAGTTGCCCATTCGGGATAGATGCCATCGGTGAGATAGTATCCCATTGAGTACTCATTGTCCATGATTTTGTAGTTGCAAGCTGGAGCATCCCCAGAAATTAATCTTTTGAACAAAGGAGATCTATTGAGGATATTGATATCATTGAGTGTTCCCGGCAACCCAAAAAATGCATGCCAAATCCATGTGTCCTGAGATGCTACGGCCTCAAGCACAATGGTAGCATCATGGCTTTTACCGCAATACATTCCGTGCCATGCCTTTGGGCAATTTTTCCACCTCCAATGCATGCAATCAAGACTACCTAGCATCCCCGACCATCCCCTTTTTTCATTCATTTCCATTAATCTCTTTGTATCTTCCTTGTTTGGTGCTCGAAGATACTGCTCACCATACAACCGGATGACCAACTTGGCAAACCTACGGACCGACTCCGTGGTTGTATCTTGCCCAATGCGAAGATACTCGTCGGTATAATCCGCGGGTATGCCATAAGCGAGTACCCGCATTGCCGCCGATATCTTTTGATATGCACTAAACCCCATGATACCGGCGGCGGATCTACAGCGTTTAAAGTAATATGAGGCGGCCTCACAATCGGTGACAATCTTCACAAACAAACTACGCCGCATTCGGTACCTTCTGCGGAAGAGACGAGGAGGGTACGTAGGTACCTCGGAGAAGTAGTCTTCCATCAAATGTTCGTGTCCGAGAGCGCGGTTCCGATAGATGGTACCTCGGAGAAGTAGTCTTCCATCAAATGTTCGTGTCCGAGGCTCATCATCTCGACGTCATCGTCTTGCAACAACTCATCGATGTCCGAATCGTCGGATGACGACCAACCCGACGAATCGGACAACGAGTCCATGTCGTTGTTGTTCACCTCCATCTACACAATACAACAAACAATAAATTGTGAGTGCCAACAATGAATCAAAAAGGAAAAAAATAAAACAAAAAGAAAGAAAGGAAAGCATACCTGCGGGGAGCTCGGGGCGGCTGCCTCTGGCCTGCCTTGCCTCTGGCGCGGCG